>NW_025315107.1:0-444 GCF_018294505.1 Triticum aestivum | reverse complement strand
CTTCTTCTTCTTCTTCTTCTTCTTCTTCTTCTTCTTCTTCTTCTTCTTCTTCTTCTTCTTCTTCTTCTTCTTCTTCTTCTTCTTCTTCTTCTTCTTCTTCTTCTTCTTCTTCTTCTTCTTCTTCTTCTTCTTCTTCTTCTTCTTCTTCTTCTTCTTCTTCTTCTTCTTCTTCTTCTTCTTCTTCTTCTTCTTCTTCTTCTTCTTCTTATTCTTCTTCTTCTTCTTCTCCTTATTCTTCTTCTTCTCCTTATTCTTCTTCTTCTTCTTCTTGTTCTTCTTATTCTTCTTCTTCTTATTCCTATTCTTATTCTTCTTCTTCTTCTTCTTCTTCTTCTTCTTCTTCTTCTTCTTCTTCTTCTTCTTCTTCTTCTTCTTCTTCTTCTTCTTCTTCTTCTTCTTCTTCTTCTTCTTCTTCTTCTTCTTCTTCTTCTTCTTCTTCTTCTT
>NW_025315106.1:0-444 GCF_018294505.1 Triticum aestivum | reverse complement strand
GTTTCGTGACTATTACCTAGTTTTGGGGCCCCGAAGTGGTTTCCACAACTGACGAACCGCAAGGTGCGTTTGCGTGTCGATCACCAACACTCGTAGTTTTGGCCGATTCTGGTTCATTTCGTGCACTATTACTCACCGTTTTCGGGTCCTAGAGCGATTTCCATGATTGACGATCCCTGGGGTGCATTTATGTGTCGGTTATCGACACTCGCAGTTTTGGCTGACTCTGCCCCGTTTCATGGTTTATAACTCATTGTTTTGGGGTCCCGGAGCAATTTCCATAATTGACGCACCCCGGGGTGCGTTTACATGTCGCTCACCAGCAATCGTAATTTTGTTCGATTCTGGGCTCTTCCGTGGACTATTACTCACCATTTTGGGGTCCCAGAGCTATTTCCACATTCACAATGACCGGGGTGCGTTTACGTGTACGTCGTCAACAGT
>NW_025315105.1:0-444 GCF_018294505.1 Triticum aestivum | reverse complement strand
AAGGGGAACCGGACCGGTTTATAAGCCCCTCCCTCTCTACCTTATTGAGCTCCTCCGAAAATGAAAATAGATGCGCTTATATAGGTAATTTAGCATAAATTCATACGGATTTCTCATGAAATTCGTTATGAATTTAAGTTGAATTTCCTCTATAAGCGCATCTCTGCTCATTTCTGAGTAGTTTTTTTTCTTTTTCTTTTTCTGAGTAATTTCCTCTATATTTATTTTTTCCTTTTTATATCTGAGTTGTAATAAGGCATTAAAAATAATCATATATGCTCCTTTTTTAGCATAGTTAATCACAACTATGTTTTGCTTCTATTCATTTCTGAGTAGTTTTTTATATAGTTTTTTTTCTTTTTCTGCTATATTTATTTTTTTCTTTTTATTTCTGAGTTGTAATAAGGCATTAAAAATAAGCATATATGCTCCTTTCTTAGTACA
>NW_025315104.1:0-445 GCF_018294505.1 Triticum aestivum | reverse complement strand
AAACTTCCATATTTGTAAATAGAGGAATCAGTCTAAGGTGCAGTTTAAAACGTGGTTGGTCGTGGTGGCAGGAAGAAGCAGGGAGGGAACTTACATGGCCTTCTATTTTTCAGACGATCCTGTGAACAGATCAACGGAGTGTGATGCTAACCAGAAAATGACACAAAACTCCGAAAGGCCGAAGGAGGTACCGCCATAGAAGCATGATTCACCCGCTCGTTCGTGCCCGTCCATATAGCTAGAGACCCTCGCTGCAGCCCCGACAGCTTCAGCATCGTACTAGTCCATAGTGATGAATTCACCTCAGAGATATCCTCGTCACCAAATAGATTACCAGGTAGCTAACCGTCGCGACTGGTCCTGTCGATCTACTAGCTGGCTCTAGGACACTGCGACTCGAATTTGCGTGTTGAGAAACAACCGTGACATTTTTTGTCTGAACCAC
>NW_025315103.1:0-445 GCF_018294505.1 Triticum aestivum | reverse complement strand
ACGGGCCGACTGCCATGACATTCATCGCAGATATCACCACCCGGTATGGCATACCACACAGCATCATCACCGACAATGGCACGGATTTTGCCAAAGGAGCACTGGCACGTTTCTGCACGACACAGGGCATCCGACTGGACTTAGCGTCCGTTGCCCACCGCAGTCAAACGGCCAAGTCGAGCGAGCAAACAGCCTCATCCTCTCCGGCATCAAGCCCCGACTGGTCGTACCACTCGAGCGTTCGGCCGGCTGCTGGCTAGACGAGCTGCCAGCTGTGCTCTGGAGTCTGCGTACTACCCCGAACAAGTCAACCGGCTTCACCCCTTTCTTCCTTGTATATGGTGCCGAGGCTGTCATCCCAACTGACATTGAGTTCGACTCACCTCGGGTCACCATGTACACGGAGGCGGAGGCCAAGGAAGCGCGCGAAGACGGCGTTGACCTG
>NW_025315102.1:0-445 GCF_018294505.1 Triticum aestivum | reverse complement strand
CAAATAAGTTTTCGAGTCTCTGGCCACTTGATGTTTCAAAAACAAATTCAGCTTCTACGGAGACTTTGTCATTTAGGCTTAGATGCTTGCGGTGATCAACACGCCATTCATTGTTGCGCCAGAGAACGCCAAACCTCATTACCTTGAGCACACTCGCCTCCAGAACAAAGAACCTGACCAATTTAATCTCAGATGTGCTGCATCGGTAGTCGATCAAATCAATTTATGTAAGATGGAGATCGAGGCATTCGATGAGATTGTTATAGTGCAGCACATTTTTCACTTTCGGGTCCTTTTTTATCTGCAAAGGAAGAGAACATATTAGAGCAGCTGGCTGTATAAGATTGCCGTGTCATCAAGAGGTACCAATATCATTCGCTCCTACGATAGGGTTGGCTGGCTAGTGATATTTTTTCACTCTCTCTCTCTCTCTCTCTCTCTCTCT
>NW_025315101.1:0-445 GCF_018294505.1 Triticum aestivum | reverse complement strand
CGAAGGGACAGACACAGGAACGAAGAAGGACACATGCCGGCCAGCCTAAGTGTTTCGGAGCAGTAGCAAGCTACCATGGCTCGGTGGAAACACTAGGAGACATTTCCCCGTAAGAGAGGCTACTAAAGATAAACAACTAGATGGTCAGATCCCACACATACCAAGCATTTCAATAACATACACACAATATGCTCGATATGTGCAAATACAACATGGCATCACAACATGACTCTACAACTCAAGTAGTTTATTCAATAGGCTCCGAGGAGCGGGATATTACAAACATGGGTCTCATGACCCAACAATCAGAGCATACAAGTCAAAGCACAAGCGGAAGCTATCATGTCTGAGTACAGACATCTATAAATGAAAAAGGCTGAGAAGCCTGACTATCTATCAGATCCTGCCGAGGGCACAAGATCGTAGCTGAGGTATCAAGCTAAAC
>NW_025315100.1:0-445 GCF_018294505.1 Triticum aestivum | reverse complement strand
GGGTGAAATGATGATACCATGCCAAGTTTCAACATTTTCAGAATTCATTTTGTAGTGATTTTCAATTTCACGGTCATTTAGCTCTCTAAACAATTAGGTAAATGACCGAAAAAACAAATGATGTTAGAACATGTTGGAAATTGATGACGTCGCTTTGAATGCTGCATACTGAACACAAAAGAAGTCCGAAGTTCAAATAAGTTTAAAAAACATTGAAGTGCCCGTGTAACAGATGAGTTCTCATCCGAAACCCTGATACTCCGAAAGAGTTTGTCCAAATTGTACGTGAAGTGCGTCCAGTTTTTGCCGTAACCCTCTCTACTCTTTCGCACATGCTATGCGGGTGAAATGATGATACCATGCCAAGTTTCAACATTTTCAGAATTCATTTTGTAGTGATTTTCAATTTCACGGTCATTTATCTCTCTAAACAATTAGGTAAATG
>NW_025315099.1:0-445 GCF_018294505.1 Triticum aestivum | reverse complement strand
GAAAGTTGGCATGATATCATCATTTCATCCACATAGCATGTGCAAGAAAGTTGAGAGGGTTACGGCAAAAACTGGATGCACTTCGTGTACAAAACGGACAATCTCTTTCAAAGTATCAGGATTTCATCAGAAAACTCGTCTGTTACAAAGGGATTTCATTTTTTAAAACTTATTAGAACTACTGACTTTTTGTGTGTTCAAAATGCACCATTCAAAGCCACATCCTCATTTTTCAATCCTTTCTGACTTCATTTGTTATTTTTCATGCATTTACTAATTATTTTGAGCTACAAGACCCTAAAATTGAAAAGCATTTCAAATGAAATATGAAAAGGTTGAAACTTGGCATGATATCATCATTTCATCCACATAGCATGTGCAAGAAAGTTGAGAGGGTTACGGCAAAAACTGGATGCACTTCGTGTACAAAACGGACAATCTCTTT
>NW_025315098.1:0-445 GCF_018294505.1 Triticum aestivum | reverse complement strand
CCTATGAAGACGCATTTTTCCGACTTGAGCTTTTCAGGTTGAAGTTTCTTGACATAAGCATCGCATCCCCAAACTTTTAGAAACGACAGCTTAGGTTTCTTCCCAAACCATAATTCATACGGTGTCGTCTCAACGGATTTATACGGTGCCCTATTTAAAGTGAATGTAGTTGTCTCTAGAGCGTATCCCCAAAATGATAGCGGTAAATCGGTAAGAGACATCATAGATCGCACCATATCCAATAGAGTGCGATTACGACGTTCGGACACACCGTTATGCTGAGGTGTTCCAGGCGGCGTGAGTTGTGAAACGATTCCACATTTTCTTAAGTGTGTACTAAATTTGTGACTTAAATATTCTCCTCCACGATCCGATCGTAAGAATTTTATCTTTCGGTCACGTTGATTCTCTACTTCATTCTGAAATTCCTTGAACTTTTCAAAGG
>NW_025315097.1:0-445 GCF_018294505.1 Triticum aestivum | reverse complement strand
GATTCACACAAATTTTTAAAAATTCAAATTTAAACTATTCAAAATTTAAAACTAATGGCACTGACAGAAAGTTTATAATTTTTGCGACCTAAAAGCAAAAAGAAATCACTAAAAAACTGTAAGTATTTAGTTGTAAGTTGAAATAAAAAAATAAAAAACCAAAAAAATGTAGAAATAAAAAAGAAAAAACCAAAAAAATGCCTCCTACTGGGCCTCCACGGCCTGAAAACGACTAGAAACCCTGCATGGGCCAGGATTCAGGCCTGCAGAAGTCCCAATAGGCCCACAGGTAGTAGCAAGTTTAGGCCCGAAAGCCTGCATTAGAGAGGAGCTCGAATGGGGAGGCACACCAGCGCTTATAAACCAGTGCCGGCGCCCTTCAGCTACGATGTGGGACTAAACTTTTGGGCGCGGGGCAGCACAAGGCCATTGGTATCGGTTGGTG
>NW_025315096.1:0-445 GCF_018294505.1 Triticum aestivum | reverse complement strand
GGTTACGGCAAAAACTGGATGCCCTTCGTGTACAAAACGGACAATCTCTTTCAAACTATCAGGATTTCATACGGAAACTCGTTTGGTACAAAGGGATTTCATTTTTTAAAACTTATTTGAACAGTTGACTTTTTGTGTGTTCAAAATGCACCATTCAAAACCACATCATCATTTTTCATTCCTTTCTGACTTCATTTGTTATTTTCCATGCATTTACTAATTATTTTGTGCTATAAGACCCTAAAATTGAAAAGCATTTCAAATGAACTCTGAAAAGGTTGAAAGTTGGCATGGTATCATCATTTCATCCACATAGCATGTGCAAGAAAGTTCACAGGGTTACGGCAAAAACTGGATGCACTTCGTGTACAAAACGGACAATCTCTTTCAAAGTATCAGGATTTCATACGGAAACTCGTCTGTTACAAAGGGATTTCATTTTTTA
>NW_025315095.1:0-445 GCF_018294505.1 Triticum aestivum | reverse complement strand
GCTCGAGCAGAAATAAAAAAAAGTACTAATGGCGCACCAGGGTAAGGTGCGCCATTAGTGTGGATATACTTATGGTGCACCGGGGGGTGGTGCGCCATTAGTATTGTGCCCCCATCCATATTTTTCCTCCCCGGCCCTCGATCCCCTTCTCGCCCTCGCCCTCGATCCCCTTCCCCTCCCCTCTCCTCTCCTCTCCCGACGCCGCTGCCCCGCCGCCTCGACGCTGCCCCGACGCCGTGAGACGCCGCGACGCCGCCCTCTCCTCTCCTGACGCCGCCGCCCTGCCGCTTTCCCCACGAAGAAGGAGGAGGAAGAGGGGGCGCTCGCCGTTGACCTCGCCCGACCGACTCCGGTGGCTAGGCCGACTCGCCATCGCCCTGCCAGCCTCGTCGCCGGTGGCCCGGACGCCGCCCCGTCCACACCACCATCGCCGGAGCACCCACAC
>NW_025315094.1:0-445 GCF_018294505.1 Triticum aestivum | reverse complement strand
CTGGCGAAAACAAGGAGAATAAGGCATATAGCCGCTGGATTTTCTTCAATTTACGGCCAAATGAGATTGCTCGGATCATAGAGCATCTGCAGAAAGGTACGTTTGTCCCTACCAGGGGGCTAGTGTCTATAAGCAACATAATCTCTCGAATTTCCTTCAATAGGAAGTGCCAATGGGTTCAGAAACTTGTCTGAAAAACAGCGACGAATGATGTTCTTTGACTTTCAAGGCCAAAAATTCCGGCTTAAGGCTGAATTTGAGGGTACTCCGAGCCTCTCGGCGGAAGCGGGGAGTATTTTTTGGATTCGGGCGCTCGCCGCGAGCAGTTTGAGTACTTATGGGTGCGACACGGACTCCGAATGACAAAATTATGACCGTTTTAGTGAACATCTCTCCATTCTATGGCAGTCCTTGAAAGTACTTCATTTTCTCGTGCGCTATTTGC
>NW_025315093.1:0-445 GCF_018294505.1 Triticum aestivum | reverse complement strand
GCCGCCGCCTGCCTCGCCGCCAACCGCCGCCGACCCCGCCGGAGCACACCGCCTCGCTGGAGCACGTCGCCGCCGGAGGTAGCCGTCGTCGCCTCGGTTTTCGCAAGAAAACCGATCGGTTTTTTCCAAAACCTAGATCTGTTTTTTATTAGATCTGGTTCGGTCTATTTTTTGGTTTAGTCTATCTTGCGAATGTTTGTCCGTACGTTCGTTTTAACGAACAGTTTTAATCGTTTAGCCGCAGACAGCGAACGTTCGTTCGTTAGCCTGTTCGTCCGTTTTCTTTTTCTCGGATTTTCCGCGATTATTTCTGATCGCGATTTCTGATCCGATTTTCGTTCTAGTATAACTTTTCGCTCATTTATCAGAATCAGGCGATTCAAGCGCCTGGAGTTTCATCTCAAAACCCTCTTTCTGTTTAACCAACTCAAACAAGGTTTTGCTA
>NW_025315092.1:0-445 GCF_018294505.1 Triticum aestivum | reverse complement strand
CCCTGGGCTCAAAACGAACCCGCCTCCCGACCGCTTGTCCACCGTGCACCCGCGCTCGTCAACCAGGTATATCGTCGAGGTGTGCAGGTGCACCACCACCACGCCACGGTAAAATTTGGGCCTCGCCACCGATTTGAGATCGGCGGCGAACCGCACCGACCACCGCGCCGCAGCGGCATCTCGCAGCGTGTCGAAGCGTGTCGAAGCATCCGGTCAGTTGTATGTGGGTTGGTTGAATTTTTTTGTGCAGTGGTGGATTTGGTCCTCCCCTTGGTGGACTTGGGGGCATGCGCGGTGGAAGTCATCAACTGTGCACAAAGCAGCTGCGGGTGGACGGCGCTGAGCAATCAAGATGGAAGGCCTCGCGAGTTCTTCTTCCAGGAAGTGGATGAGAGGTAAAGGAATTTTCAGATCCATACCTATGTACTGATTTCATCCGTTCAAT
>NW_025315091.1:0-445 GCF_018294505.1 Triticum aestivum | reverse complement strand
CAAAGAACTAAAAGTTTTTCAACATGAAACTGAAGCATCAAACAGATTTGCAATGAACATGGTAAGTAAATATGACAAGTGATATCTCGCTTGCCCCCTTTAGTGAAGCAAAACATAAATGCAGGGGCACCTCCGAGGTTTAAGTGACGACTAGGTACAATCACTTCAGAATAAACGATATCACAACCATGCAAAAGATAATGCTACTTTGGGACAATGCACATTACACTCAGAATGACAACCATGCTCTCAGTAGTTGGTGCTTTTAGAAGAAGGTGGAGACTCTCGAACCGTGGCTTTTGTTGGCAAGTTGAAAATCCATAGTTGGAAACAAAGACAAAGCATGTACCAGAGCTCTTGGTTTTAAAAACAGGGATAATAATTTTTTTTGGTGTGCATGTTTCGTCAATGAATGCTAGCAGCTAACCCAATTACTTCTTGAACT
>NW_025315090.1:0-445 GCF_018294505.1 Triticum aestivum | reverse complement strand
TTTTTTTGGTTCGGTTTTTGGTTTTTGGTTCGGTTTTGCACAGGCTGAGCTGGAAGCCCAGTATGATGGCCTCCCATGAAGAACACAAGACAAGAGACCACGACTCAGAGTGGAACCCAGAAAGGAGTAGCTCGAAAATGCAGCAAAGCTGGTGGATCAGAAACAAGAAAGTACAATGTTCACGCACTATTTGGACCAATTTTATACTTTTCTCCACGGGCTCCTTAGATGTCTGAATACGAAGAGATTTTCCCCGTACATCATGCATTTTAGTGTCATTCTTGACGAAAAAACAGTTTTTTAATGAATTTTTAGTTTTTTTAGTGTTCGTAAGTAAATGTTTGCAAAGGACATCTCCTTTGGTAGCTTACAAAGGTGCGTTCATAGAAAATTAGAAAAGAATAAATCATGCATTGAATTAGTGTGTGTGTGTGTGTGTGTGTGT
>NW_025315089.1:0-445 GCF_018294505.1 Triticum aestivum | reverse complement strand
AAAAACTCATGATTTTATCGCGCTCCGAGTATTTAATAATATTCACGCCGCATCGTTACCGCAGAACGTCTACTACCGTGTCATCGCCGTCCGTGAGGGGTGGCACAACCCGGAGACGCGTGCCGCCTCTTCGGACATGCCACCACACCACCCCGCATGTATGAGGTCCCGGTGCCACGCTCCGGTGGCATTGCTACCCCCCAGGGCACCCGTCCCGCCTAACCCTGTAGCGTTTGACCATGGGATCTAGCCCTTTGACTTTGCACGTACGGGCTTTGACCAGTGGACCTCTCCACCCAATTGTGCTAGGTCAGCCCATAGGAACACTTTGGAGCAACATCCGTGCCAGACCCACAGCAAGATCCCCTCCGTGTAGACCCGACGCGTCCGTTTCCCCCCTCAAGGTGCCGGCGGCGGCGCCGTCCGTGAGAGGGGGGCACACCTC
>NW_025315088.1:0-446 GCF_018294505.1 Triticum aestivum | reverse complement strand
GAGCCACCACAGCGCTTTGCTGTTCGAGCCGTTAGATTGTACTGTTGTACGTCCCAGATTGTCAAGTCACCCCGCTGATCGTCGCTGTGACTTTATAACGGTGCCAGTCCATACGTTCGTCCAGCCCAACGTTCTTGGGCAGCTACTCCGAAGAACGACCTGGGAGCCGTCACGTGAACTGGGCCGATTTTGATCACATACATAAGCCGCTGATTAGCTGATGGGCCGCTATACTCTGCAAGCCTGATTTCGTTGCCGCACTGTTCTATGCTAAGGACAAGGGCCTTAAGGTTTTTTTAAAAAAGGACAAGGCCCTCCCCGCAAAAAATATTTAATGTCAGAGTGGAGGTGCGTAACCTATGGTAAATTCAAGAACTGTCTTACTGGACTTGTGTAACGCCCACGATGCGGCTATATCTCCCACGTGTCGAGGCACGACTTAGAGG
>NW_025315087.1:0-446 GCF_018294505.1 Triticum aestivum | reverse complement strand
CAGTTTGATTTTTGAGGTTCTCATCAAACAGTAAACCAATTTTAATTGAATTATACCATATCGGTCGTTTAATTATTCGAGATTTACTGAAAATTATTTTGATTTTCTGTACAGTTTCCTTTTTTTACTTTTAGATTTGAATACTGTCGGGTCCCTTTACTCCAGCACGTCAACTAGAGAGTCCTTCTTCCATACGCATGCATCCTGCAAGTCAGATGAAAGAAAGCAACACACATCCTAAGCAACAAACGAGCAGAAAGATCAGCCTCTAGCGACGAATGAGGAGACGAATGAGGAGACGGGACAGCGCCGCCGGCTGCCGGCGTCGACCGGCGGCTGCTTAGCCTAGCGGCAGAAGGGCATGACGCATGGGGGAGGAGATCGAGGGGACACGTGGCGGCAGCGATGGTGGAGACCTGGATGGTGGTGGCGGTGGCGGCCGAGAC
>NW_025315086.1:0-446 GCF_018294505.1 Triticum aestivum | reverse complement strand
TGGATGCACTTCGTGTACAAAACGGACAATCTCTTTCAAAGTATCAGGATTTCATCCGGAAACTCGTCTGTTACAAAGGGATTTCAGTTTTTGAAACTTACTTGAACTCCTGACTTTTTGTGTGTTCAAAATGCACCATTCAAAGCCACATCATCATTTTTCAATCCTTTCTGACTTCATTTTTTATTTTTCATGCATTTACTAATTATTTTGAGCCATTAGACCCTAAAATTGAAAAGCATTTCAAATGAACTCTGAAAAGGTTGAAAGTTGGCATGATATCATCATTTCATCCACATAGCATGTGCAAGAAAGTTGAGAGGGTTACGGCAAAAACTAGATGCACTTCGTGTACAAAACGGACAATCTCTTTCAAAGTATCAGGATTTCATCCGGAAACTCGTCTGTTACAAAGGGATTTCATTTTTGAAAACTTATTTGAACTC
>NW_025315085.1:0-446 GCF_018294505.1 Triticum aestivum | reverse complement strand
TTCAATGTTTTTTAAACTTATTTGAACTCCGGACTTCTTTTGTGTTCAGTATGCAGCATTCAAAGCGACGTCATCAATTTCCAACATGTTTTGACATCATTTGTTGGTTTTCGGTCATTTACCTAATTGTTTAGAGAGCTAAATGACCGTGAAATTGAAAATCACTACAAATTGAATTCTGGAGATGTTGAAACTTGGCATGGTATCATCATTTGACCCGCATAGCATGTGTGAAAGAGTAGAGAGGGTCACGGCATACACTGGACGCACTTCATGTACAAACTGGACAAACTCTTTCGGGGTATCAGGGTTTCGGATGAGAACTCATCTGTTACACAGGCACTTCAATGTTTTTTAAACTTATTTGAACTCCGGACTTCTTTTGTGTTCAGCATGCAGCATTCAAAGCGACGTCATCAATTTCCAACATGTTCTGACATCATTTG
>NW_025315084.1:0-446 GCF_018294505.1 Triticum aestivum | reverse complement strand
AGTTGAACTAGCTCTATAGCCAAGTACAAATAATTTTACACTAGGGTTTAACTAGCTCTATAAGCTAGTTCTAATAATTTTACACTAGAGTTGAACTAGCTCTATAACCTAGTTCAAATAATTTTACACTAGAGCTGAACTAGCTCTATAGCCTAGTACAAATAATTTTACACTAGAGTTGAACTAGCTCTATAAGCTTGTACAAATAATTTTACACTAGAGTTGGACTAGCTCTATAGCCTAGTACAAATAATCTTACACTAGAGTTGAACTAGCTCTATAAGCTAGTTCAAATAATTTTACACTAGAGTTGAACTAGCTCTATAAGCTAGTTCAAATAATTTTACACTAGAGTTGAACTAGCTCTATAGCCAAGTACAAATAATTTTACACTAGGGTTTAACTAGCTCTATAAGCTAGTTCCAATAATTTTACACTAGAGTTGA
>NW_025315083.1:0-446 GCF_018294505.1 Triticum aestivum | reverse complement strand
CTCCAGATCCTCCTCTTCCGGTAGGGTGAAATTTACCTTTAGTGCTTTCCAAAGATCTTCTTTCTATCTATCTTCGACAAAAGAAACTTGAAGAAGCTCTTCCTTCTTAGGCACATTCCATAGCTCGATGCTGATCGGGATCATGTCCCTAACGGGAACCCCGTACTCAGCAAAAAATGCTTCCTTGGTCCGGAGGGGTTTAATCGGTTGGCCATCGCGCGCGATTTCTATGATCGTGAACCTTTCATCCGGGCGCAACTTTTTCTTCGGGCCTCATTTCTTTACTGAAGTATTGCTTGATCCGGAGGGCTATATAAAAGAAGAAAGAAGAGTTAATATATGCACATACCAAAACAATTAATGCATCAGTTAGCTAGTCAGCACAGGCTTAATATATACACATATATATACACACACACAAATATATATATATATATATATATATA
>NW_025315082.1:0-446 GCF_018294505.1 Triticum aestivum | reverse complement strand
GCGAAGTCGTGGCGAGGTGGCGCCGATGCGGTGTCGGGCGAGTGCACGGTTGGCCCGATCCAGATGGGATCGGGAGAGGGGGGAGGAGCGACCGAGGGAGAGGGGGGATCGTGGGAGATCGAGGGGAGGGGATGTGCGGTAGGTGGCTAGGGTTTGGTGGGGAGTGGATAAGGAGGAGTGGGGGAGTGGCCGGCTAGGCCTTTGCCCAGTTGGGCCGGTGGCCTGCTGGGCCGGAGCCCGGGGGGTTTTTTCCTTTTTTTTGGTATTTATTTGCTTTCTATTTATTAGTTTTCTATTTATTTTCTATATATTTTTGTTTTATAAAATATACAAGTAGTACCTAAATTAGTGTTACAAAATACCCCAATGCCACAAAAAGTTTGGTGACAAAATAAAATAGTTTAGTAATTTATTATTTGTCAAAGGCATTTAATTAATTGTTTTTG
>NW_025315081.1:0-446 GCF_018294505.1 Triticum aestivum | reverse complement strand
AACATGAATAAAATAATGTTCAGCATGTGTACAAAAATGTAAAACATGTATTAAAAATGAACATGTATTTGATAAAAAGGGGAATCAAACATAAAAAAGAAAAGAAAATGAACTGATAAAAACCGGAAAGAAGTTGCCCAATTAAAAATCCGAGTTTGATTGGATCCAATGCCTGAGGCAAGGCTGTGTGGATGCGAGCCTGCGACCAATATTTTACTTTTTTTTAGGGAAGTGACCCACACTTTACTTTGTGTCTTTTTCTGAGAGCAACTAACGAGGGAGTACTCCTCCGGGAGCCCCCACAAGGGTCATCTGAGGTGGGATGAGAGCGCGTCATTTGACACGCTTTCAGCCGTCGCCACGTGTCACGCTCTGTACGCTTCCCTCGATTTTTTCCTTTTTCTATTTTTTGCACATGTTTTTGGCTTTTTAGATGATTTTTTTTT
>NW_025315080.1:0-446 GCF_018294505.1 Triticum aestivum | reverse complement strand
TTTTTTTTCTCTCTTTTTTTCTCCCTCTTTCCAAAACAAACTAGATAAGATGCAGATTGGATCAAGTGAAGATGTGAACGATCTCAACTATTATTATGACAATGAATGATGGGTAGCACGTGGTGGAAATTGATGGATGGGTGGTGGACAGCGGAAGAGATAATGATGCAGCGGTGGCGTGACTAATGTGAACAGAACTCGAAACTCTAAACAAACTAGACACTAAGACCAGCAACTCGACACGACGATGAAACCGATAATTCAACTATGCAAGCAATGAAAAGAAAATTGTAAAGGCTCAGACTGGCTTGGACCAAGGATGAATAGATCTAACTCTTTTTTGTGGCTTTTTCTTGGACAATAGGTAAGAAAATAAATCTAATCTAGGAAAACTGGAAATTCTCACCGAGCAACCTGAAAACTGATACCACTTGATAGAGGCGAGG
>NW_025315079.1:0-446 GCF_018294505.1 Triticum aestivum | reverse complement strand
TTGGGTGGTTCTCTATGTGAGGACCTTGGGCTTTTCCATAGCTTCAAAACAAGCCCAAGATCATTGAATTTGGAGTCCGTATGCCAAAGTTATCACTGTTTTAGTGGGCTGTTGCAGGCTGTTCTGGGTACCCCGTGGACACGGGGTTTTTTACCCCCGTGGGCACGGGGCCCCGTGCACACGGGCCTGTACCGTGCACACGGGACCCCGTGGGCATGGGGTCTAAACCCCCGTGGGCACGGGGTGTCCAGGAAGTGTCCGTTGGAGCCCCAACGGCTAGTTTTGGAAGTTGGCTATAAAAGAGCCCTTCCTCCCCACTGGTTTGGGGGTTGTTCATTCACATTCTAAACATAATTTTGAGCCTCTTACCACCTCTCCCAAACCCATATCTCCCTTCTAAGTGAAGGGTGATTTGTGGATGGATCTTGGAGTCATTTGTTGATTTC
>NW_025315078.1:0-446 GCF_018294505.1 Triticum aestivum | reverse complement strand
TGTTTCCGGCTCTTCTTCTCGATCTGTTGTAATGGGACCGTGTTCTTCTCAAAGACCGCCTTCTTGAGCATGTTGGGGCTGATAATATTTCGCACCTCAGCTATCTGAGGCTCGGTGAAGGCGCAGCTGGAGGCGTCTCTTGAGAACTGAACGCCAGATGACGCCTGTTGCAACTGGGTTTCTCCGATGTACCGGCTAGATCGCGGTCGTCTTGGTTGGGTTCTTGAGAAGGAGGCCCGCAGAACTCGTCATCGTACCCATGTTCTGCAAAGTACTTATCGACGTTGGTAAATGTACCGTTGTCGTCGTCGTCCGGATCTTGTGCCATATGCATGTCCAGATCCTGTGCCATAGGGATGTCCGGCATGTCCGGTAGCGTTGCGGTATTCTTGCCATGGCCTGGCGCCGGCATGACTGGCGGTCTTGTCTGTGGGGTGGTGTCCCCC
>NW_025315077.1:0-446 GCF_018294505.1 Triticum aestivum | reverse complement strand
GAGAGAGAGAGAGAGAGAGAGAGAGAGATAGAAATCTCAAAACAAAAGGTGCTCTGTTGGAATCCCATTGTATGTATTCATATGGTTCCGGAACTCGAGTTAACCTTAGGCATATGTGTGAGAGACATTATTATACTTTGAGACATTAGTGGTTGTGGGTGGGCGGAATTAAAGGGGTGGGCGTGTTAGACAGAGAGAGCGTGTGTGTTTCTTTGTGGGAGACTTGTAGGACAGGGTAGAAAGACGAATTTAACCCTGACAGAGGGAGAGAAATACACGAAGTGCGCGTGTGTGATTCCGATGCCCACAGGGAAATGAGATATGTATGCGTGTGAGAGAGATTGCACAATTCATTCACGTATAACTATCTAGCGATCGTGGACGTGCATCGCTTGAACATAAGTCAATATCTACTTCGTATCGTGGCCAAAGGTACAATATCGATT
>NW_025315076.1:0-446 GCF_018294505.1 Triticum aestivum | reverse complement strand
ATTATTTGACCTAGCTTATTGTGCTAGTTCAACTCTAGTGTAAAATTATTTGAACTAGCTTATAGAGCTAGTTCAACTCTAGTCTAAAATTATTCGTACAAGCTTATAGAGCTAGTTCAACTCTAGTGTAAAATTATTTGTGCTAGAATATTGAGCTAGTCAACTCTAGTGTAAAATTATTTGAACTAGCTTATATAGCTAGTTCAACTCTAGTCTAAAATTATTTGTACAAGCTTATAGAGCTAGTTCAACTCAAGTGTAAAATTATTTGTACTAGGCTATAGAGCTAGTTAAACTCTAGTGTAAAATTATTTGTACTAGACTATAGAGCTAGTCAACTCTAGTGTAAAATTATTTGAACTAGCTTATAGAGCTAGTTCAACTCTAGTCTAAAATTATTTGTACAAGCTTATAGAGCTAGTTCAACTCTAGTGTAAAATTGTTTA
>NW_025315075.1:0-446 GCF_018294505.1 Triticum aestivum | reverse complement strand
TGCCCTCTCAAGATCTACTCCGTTTGTCTGTACGAGTTGGGATCCGAAAAAGAAAATACACAACATAGAGAATAAGTGTGAGATGACAAAATGGAAGAAAGACACTTTGATTAGTGGTTTCTATGTATGCTGGGTTTTTTTCACAGCGAGGTACAAATACCATACTCGTATAATAGTAGAACCATATATTAATCCATAAACACTGCTTGTATAATAACACAACTTATTACCTGAATCATAATAGTATATATATACAGCCGGTCTAAACAATATATGGCGTCAAATCCGGCCGGCTGTTTAATTATATATCACATCTGATCACACACACTTTGGTCATCCCAGCTTAATCATTTTATTTATGCAATACGACTGCTACGTACGTACATGCACGCTCGCATGCGTGCATGCATGATGCATATAGCCTAGTACGGGCTCACCCCGGGGAA
>NW_025315074.1:0-446 GCF_018294505.1 Triticum aestivum | reverse complement strand
CCAACGGAGTGGGTTAGTAAAGTTACTCTCCTCAGTTCACCACTGGCTTGTTTTCCCAGGTCCTACTTCACGGGATCTCCGATCACATAGGTTGGGTTACTACCATGGCAACTCATGTGGGTCTCATACCCATCTCCCTTGATGCGCTATCTATCACAACACGTGATAGCCCTTTAGTAAAGGGCTCAGCCAGATTCTTAGCCATATGAGTATAATCCAACGCTATCACTCCGGAGTTCCACAATTTTCTGACAGCTTTCAATCTCATTCTTATGTGTTTGTTGGACTTCATGTTGTCCTTTGAACTCTTCACCTTGACAATAACTGTTTGATTGTCGCAGTTCATAAGGATGGCCAGAACCGGCTTCTCAACCACTGGCAAGTCCATCAATAGATCTTGAAGCCATTCCACTTCGCCATCCGATGTATCTAATGTTGTTAATTCT
>NW_025315073.1:0-446 GCF_018294505.1 Triticum aestivum | reverse complement strand
GGGCTGACCTAACACAACCGGGTGGAGAGGTCCACTGGTCAAAGCCCGTCCGTGCAAAGTCAAAGGGCTAGATCCCGTGGTCAAACGCTACATGGTTAGGCGGGACGGGGGCCCTGGGGGGTAGCAATGCCACCGGAGCGTCGCACTGGGACCTCATACATGCGGGGTGGTGTGGTGGCATGGCCGAAGAGGCGGTACGCGTCTCCGGGTATGCCCCCCTCACGGACGGCGATGACACGGTAGTAGACGTTCTGCGGTAACGATGCGGCGTGAATATTATTAAATACTCGGAGCGCGATAAAATCATGAGTTTTTTACATGACGTGGGCACATGTGTTGTATGACTGATGGTAATTTTTCATAATTGTTCGTGATGGAGAAGTATCTGAACAATTCCCTCTACGAGGATTGCTCTTCACGTGTCTACGACTGTTGCCGGCGGCCTC
>NW_025315072.1:0-446 GCF_018294505.1 Triticum aestivum | reverse complement strand
TGTGGACCACGTCGTCGGGGAAGAGGCTCTGGCTGGGTGGCCGATGGAGGAGGGTGTGGGGCTTCGCGAGTTTTCGCGGCCTCGGTGTATGAGTGGGTCGGCTTATGGGATGGGAGGGGGGAACCATTGCTTAGGGACGCGCTTGTCCGAAATGTGGGGTAAGTTACGAAAGTACCCCTACCGATTTGAGCTAGGCGGTCCTTTCGGTTCAGGGGTATCACGGGCATTTTGCGTGTCGGGATTTCGCAGGAGGTGGGAGTTTTCGCGCGGGTTGTAATTTTGGGATAGCAAGGCGCGGGTTGAGATGGAGGGAGTGTTCGGAGCACAACGAGACAAAGATATATCTTAAATATTTCGGGGGTAAAAAGGTATGGATTGAAGAGGCGGGAGTTTCGCAACATGATAGACAGAGATGCTAGCTTGAAATTTCGGCATAACAAGGCGCG
>NW_025315071.1:0-447 GCF_018294505.1 Triticum aestivum | reverse complement strand
AGGGATACCTTCCCCCAACCTTTATGGTTCCGGTTCGAGCCGGACTGGCCACCTACAAGGGTGGGAAGCAGGCGGAGAGCGTCCCCAATCCCTCCAAAGGAGAGCGGGTATGCTTCGTCCCCTTCCTAATAAGGGGACTCGGATTTCCCATACATCTGTTTCTCCGGGGGCTCCTGGAGTTCTATGGACTCCAACTTCACCACCTCACACCTGCATCCATCTTGCACATCGCGGGCTTTGTAGCTCTTTGCGAGCTGTTCTTGGGCATCGAGCCCCATTTTTGCGCTGTGGAAGAGATTGTTTTGCCTCGTACCCCGTTCTCACGAGGGGTCAATATATCAAGTGGGCGGAGCCAAAATATGGCGCATCGCCGGGACCAGATATCTATCCGGAACCCCGAAGAAGGCGTCCGAAGACTGGCCTTCGGAGTGGTTCTATATGGAAGAC
>NW_025315070.1:0-447 GCF_018294505.1 Triticum aestivum | reverse complement strand
CCAGTGCCCCCGTCCCGCCTAACCCTGTAGCGTTTGACCACAGGATCTAGCCCTTTGACTTTGCACGGACGGGATTTGACCAGTGGACGTCCCCACCCGGTTGTGTTAGGTCAGCCTATATGAACACTTTGGAGCAACATCCGGGCCAGACCCGCAGCAAGATCCCCTCCGTGTAGACCCGACGCGTCCGTTTCCCCCCTCCAGGTGCCCGCGGCGGCGCCGTCCGTGAGGGAGGGGCACACCCCGGCCACGCGTGCCGGGCGTTTGCAACCGCCACAACACTTCCAGACTTGTGAGAGGCCGCCTACGCAAGATTTGGCGGCATGCTAGCCCCGGGAGGCCGCCGGCCACAGTCGTAGACGCGCGAAGGGAAATCCGCGTAGAGGGAATTTTTCGGATACTTCTCCATCACCAAAAATTATGAAAAAATACCATCGTTCCTATAGC
>NW_025315069.1:0-447 GCF_018294505.1 Triticum aestivum | reverse complement strand
AATGCACCATTCAAAGCCACATCATCATTTTTCAATCCTTTCTGACTTCATTTGTTATTTTTCACGCACTTAGTAATTATTTTGAGCTATAAGACCCTAAAACTGAAAAGCATTTCAAATGAACTCTGAAAAGGTTGAAAGTTGGCATGATATCATCATTTCATCCACATAGCATGTGCAAGAAAGTTGAGAGGGTTACGGCAAAAACTGGATGTACTTCGTGTACAAAACGGACAATCTCTTTCAAAGTATCAGCATTTCATCCGGAAACTCGTCTGTTACAAAGGGATTTCATTTTTTAAAACTTATTTGAACTCCTGACTTTGTGTGTGTTCAAAATGCGACATTCAAAGCCACATCATCATTTTTAAATCCTTTCTGGCTTCATTTGTTATTTTTCATGCATTTACTAATTATTTTGAGCTATAAGACCCTAAAACTGAAAAG
>NW_025315068.1:0-447 GCF_018294505.1 Triticum aestivum | reverse complement strand
CTTAGGTATAGGAAAAAGGGGAGCACGGTAGCCTGGAGATAAAATGAGGTTTCACATGTCCCAATTCCGTACCGAAATGCATGACGGAGGATGAAAGACTTATCTGGATCTGCAGCCCCCGGCAACCTTGTCTTGCCGCGGTTGGACCCTTGTACTTGCAGCCCCCGGTATCTTTAGCTTGCCGGGGCCAGGACGCCGATCCGTTCCCTTTCTTCCAAGTAGCTCAACAGAAGTGCTCAGGTGCCCTACGAACCAAAGAGGACAGAAAAGAATAGAGAGATGCGCACTCGACCTCTAGGCTAGGGGTTAGTCGTCGCTAAGCACTATCAACCCTAACCAAGGAAGAGAATCGACCTAGCATGCATGCTATAACTTAGGGCGACAACGCTTCATTTATTTGTGCTCAGGGTCTGCGCCTGGCTTTGTACAAAGGGTTACATGCCTTGC
>NW_025315067.1:0-447 GCF_018294505.1 Triticum aestivum | reverse complement strand
GGCCTCTTTTAAACGTGCCTAGATAGGTTGTTTAATTATGCTTCACCTCTTGCCTTGGTAATCAACATTTAATATGGTCGAGTACATAATGAGAGAGAACTAAATAATTGATGTGGTGTTTCGTCAATATGCAACTCGCTGCATATTGAGCTCCACTTAATTTGTAGCGTTGTTTGTTGCACCTTGCCATGCCATGCCTCATTAAACCGGACATGCATCATACTTGTTTGTGCATCATGCCATGTGGATGTGGTGGTTGTTTACTATGGTGTTTGTTTCTTTCCGGTTTGCTTCTCCCGTTACCTTCGGTTTCGTTCCGGAGTTGTGAGGATTCGTTCGACTACGTCCGCTTGTCTTCTTCATGGACTCGTTCTTCTTCTTTGCGGGATTTCAGGCAAGATGACCATACCCTCGAAATCACTTCTAACTTTGCTTGCTAGTTGTTCA
>NW_025315066.1:0-447 GCF_018294505.1 Triticum aestivum | reverse complement strand
TTTGAGAGTTCATTTTGTAGTGATTTTCAAGTTCAACGTCATTTAGCTCTCTAAACAAATCGGTAAATGACTGAAAAACAGCAAATGATGTCAGAACGTGTTGGAAATTGATGACGTTGCTTTGAAAGATGCATACTGAACGCAAAAATAGGGTGGAGTTCAAATAAGTTTAAAAAACATTGAAGTGCCCGTGTAACAGATGAGTTCTCGTCCGAAACCCTGATACTCCCAAAGAGATTGTCCAGTTTGTACACGAGGTGCGTCCAGTTTTCGCCGTGACCCTCTCTACTCTTTTGCACATGCTATGCGGGCGAAATGATGATACCATGCCAAGTTCCAACAATTTCAGAGTTCATTTTGTAGTGATTTTCCATTTCACCGTCATTTAGCTCTCTAAACAAATCGGTAAATGACTGAAAAACAACAAATGATGTCAGAACGTGTTGG
>NW_025315065.1:0-447 GCF_018294505.1 Triticum aestivum | reverse complement strand
TTTTCTTTGCTTTGACCCCTTCAAAGAAGTTGGTCACTTCGGCTTGCACGATCTTCGCGTTTTCCTCCTGGCTCCTCTCGTATGGTAACTTCTCTGGAGTCTTCAAAGAAGGACCGTATTTGTATTGCCTGCCTCTGGATGTACTGCTAGACGGCGGAGCAGACGGAGCGGCTGCGGCTATCTTTCCTTTCTTACGAGGCGGAGGAGAAGGACAACGCGCTGGAGCAGCCGGAGCGGCGGCGGGTCTCTTTCGCCCTTGTTGACGAGGCGGAGAAGGAGGAGGCTGGCTGCTCGGGCGCGCCGGCGCAGGCGGAGAAGGAGGCGGAGTGCCGCCACACGCCGGAGAAGGAGGCTGAGTACCCTAATCACTCGCCGGAGGAGGCGGAGGAGGAGGGGGAGTGCCCTGACTCGCCGGAGGAGGAGGAGGAGGCGGAGGCGTCCAGTTCG
>NW_025315064.1:0-447 GCF_018294505.1 Triticum aestivum | reverse complement strand
AGGTCAGATCGAAAAACCCCGCGAGTGTTGATGACTGACACGTAAACGCGCCCGAAGTTCGTTAACCATGGAAATCGCTTTGGGACCCCAAAATAGTGAGTAATAGTCGATGAAACGGGCCAGAATTAGCCAAAACTATGAGTGTTCGTGACCGACACATAAGCCAACTTGGGGTTCAACAACTATGGAAATCGCTTTGGGCCCCAAAACGGTGAGTAATAGTCCAAGAAACGGGCCAGAATCGGCCAAAAATGTGAGTGTTAATGACCGACACATAAGCACACCTTGCGGTTCAACAACTATGGAAATAACTCCGGGACCCCAAAATAGTGAGTTATAGTCCATTAAACGGACCAGAATCGGCCAAAACTATGAGTGTTGATGACCGACACATAAGCGCACCTTGGGGTTAAACAACTATGGAATTCGCTTCGGGACCCAAAAACG
>NW_025315063.1:0-447 GCF_018294505.1 Triticum aestivum | reverse complement strand
AATGTTAGTTATATATATAGAAATGTTAGAAATTTTTGAATTAGTTTTAGTTAGATGAATTAGATTAATGTCAAATTGTTAGAATTTGCATATAGAATTTTAGTTATCACAATCCAATCATTTTAAAAAGTTACTTTTTGCGGGCATATAGTATTTGTTCTCGACGATGCCCGGCCCGCATCCTCGCCGTCGACCCGTTCGCGACGACGTCCGGCTGACCCATGTCCGGGATTGGGCTCCGTCGGGCTGGCACTGGGAGGTGCTACCTGGAGGGGCGCGCCGCTTGGTGAGGAACCCGGCCTCGGGTCCCGTCGCCGACCCCGATCTCCTTTGGTGGAGTTCGCGTGGGCCACATTCGGTGCAGAGGGAGCCGGCCCCGCCGGAGGTGGTGCGTCGTCGTGTCAGGGAGGAGGACGAGCACGTCCATCGCTACATGGCTGCTATGGA
>NW_025315062.1:0-447 GCF_018294505.1 Triticum aestivum | reverse complement strand
TCCTTGATTTCTGCAAAAACAAAAACCCTATAAGTTATCACTAATACATACCGAATAGTATCATACATATAACATAACTAATTGCTTAAACTAAAAAAATAACAACAAATGTGACATATTCAACTAGTTCTATTAATTCAACTAGTTCGTACTAAAAATAAACTTACTAAAAATAGAAATAAAGTAGTTCTTTCTAAAAATAAACTAGTTCAACTAGTTATATTAATTTTCTTACTAAAAATACATTAGTTCTATTAATTCAACTAGTTCTTACTAAAATCAAACTAGTTCAACTAGTTTATTAATTTACTTAATAACTATTTTAAACACTTACTAAAAACAGTAAAAAACTACATTATACAATAGTAAAAAACAGAAAAAAAAGATGGAGGGAGGAGGAAGAAGGAGAGAGGAGGAGGGGGAGGAGGCCGGTGCGATCGGAGGAGG
>NW_025315061.1:0-447 GCF_018294505.1 Triticum aestivum | reverse complement strand
CGACTACGAGTGGTCTAACTGTTCCTTTGGTACTCCGTTGGTGCATTTTTGGAGGGCCTACAATTTCAATCTCTCGTACCAAGGATAGCATGGACGTTAGTGCAATTATAGGTCGTTAGATCTAGGCCAAACGGATCTCAGTAAATAGTTGGCCGCCCATCATTAAAATCTCACATGCAGCGCTTATTAAAGCATGTACAATGGTTGACAAGGTAGTCTTGAGCTCGCTACATGATCTAGAGAAGAAAATAAATAATTATACACAATGGGTTATTTCTTAGTCATATCTTTGATAACTAGATATGTCTAAATACATGGCGACAAATATTTATGCCAAGAAATCATATCTTAACACAAGCCTTTTCTTATTGTTCTCTCTCCTCCACCTAACATGTGTACTATGTGACACTCTTAGGATAACAACATTATACACTCTTAAAATATCCA
>NW_025315060.1:0-447 GCF_018294505.1 Triticum aestivum | reverse complement strand
CAAATAAACATCTCTTTCTTCCTTATCTTCATATGTGGATTGTACAAATGTCCCATACACCTGCAATTAGACAAAACACAAAAGTGTGTGAAGTATTTTTGTTCTGGATAACATAAATAGATTATTGAATAGTTTGCACTAGAAATCACCTGACAAATATGCATATATGCAATATTTTTGGTCATATCCAAGGTAGTCATGTCCTCATCAAATAAGGTCACGCAGCACCTAGAATAGCCTCTGGACGAAATTTATGAAGTGGCATCTTGTATATTTCGTCCCATGCTTGATGCACTCATTATGGTGGCTTCAGAGTCCTGGAATCATCACTTGTAACTCCGTTCTTGTTCCCCTTGCGCATGCCATCATCTCCATACTTGAACTTGCTCCAAGGTTCATCTTTCTTCTCCAAGCTAGGCCCTTCATTTGTAAGCAAAACAAATGTAT
>NW_025315059.1:0-447 GCF_018294505.1 Triticum aestivum | reverse complement strand
GGTAGGACCGAGTTTGGCTTAGAGTTTAGGTCATATGTGGATATGGGAAAGTAGTTGAGGATTTTGGAGTATATCACTAAGCACATGGAGCAAGAGGCTCATTAAGCAACACCTCATCCCTCCTTGATAGTATTGGCTTTTCCTATGGACTCAATGACCGGGGAAAGCTTGCCGCCGTGAACAGTGCCGGGGAGGAGCTTGCCGCCGTGAACAGTAACCTTGCCGGGGAAAGCTTGCCGCCGTGAACAGTGACCTTGCCGGGGAAAGCTTGCCGCCGTGACAGTAACCTTGCCGGGGAAAGCTTGCCGCCGTGAACAGTGACCTTGCCGGGGAAAGCTTGCCACCGTGAACAGTAACCTTGCCGGGGAAGAGCCAATCCATTGTCCTTAGCATTTTGAGGGTTCCACTTTCACATCCATGCCATGCCATTGTTGAACTTATCTGAAA
>NW_025315058.1:0-447 GCF_018294505.1 Triticum aestivum | reverse complement strand
TTTTCTTGGGGATGAGGTAGCACCTTTATTACATTGCCCCTTGTCTCATGTGGAAATATGTTGTCCACTAATAAGGCATGCCTACTATATCTGTAAGTCGCCCATCTTTGTCTCGATTTTTTAACTACACATGTGAGACCAAACTAAAAACTGCTACATAACGGTCACCCATATCGCAACGCAGATCCTTCCACCTCCGGTCCCATTCAGTTATTTGGAGATGAGCACCTACATTCGTTATCCCCAACCGTGCCCCCCTCCTCCGATTCTCCCCGTCCATTTCAACTTTATTTTAATCATCTGTCTATATATTTATTGTTATTTCTTTCCTTTTCTCGGCGCGTGACACCTCATTGGGAGCCACGTACCATTTCCACTCCATGGGGAGACATGCCTAATAATAAGCTTGATGCTCCATTGCTGGCATGGAAGAAACCACTGACATTG
>NW_025315057.1:0-448 GCF_018294505.1 Triticum aestivum | reverse complement strand
GGATGCACTTCGTGTACAAAACGGACAATCTCTTCCGAAGTATCAGGGTTTCATACGGAAACTCGTCTGTTACAAAGGGGTTTCATTTTTTTGAACTTATTTGAACTCCATTGTTTTTCTGTATTCAAAATGCACCATTCAAAGCCGCATCATCGATTTACAACCCTTTCTGACTTCATTTGTTATTTTTCATGCATTTACTGGTTATTTTGAGCTATAAGACCATGAAATTGAAAAGCATTTGAAATGAACTCTGAAAAGGTTCCAAGTTGGCATGGTATCATCAGTTCACCCACATAGCATGTGCGAGAAAGTAAGAGGGTTATGGCAAAAACTGGATGCACTACGTGTACAAAACGGACAATCTCTTTCGAAGTATCAGGGTTTCATACGGAAACTCGTCTGTTATAAAGGGATTTCATTTTTTGAACTTATTTGAACTCCATAG
>NW_025315056.1:0-448 GCF_018294505.1 Triticum aestivum | reverse complement strand
CGGCAAAAACTGGACGCACTTCGTGTACAAACTGGACAAACTCTTTCAGAGTATCAGCGTTTCGGACGAGAACTCATCTGTTACACGGCCACTTCAATGTTTTTTAAACTTAGTTTAACTCCGGACTTCTTTTGTGTTCAGTATGCAGCATTCAAAGTGACGTCATGAATTTCCAACATGTTCTGACATCATTTATTGTTTTTCGGTTATGTTCCTAATTGTTTTAGAGAGATAAATGACAGTGAAATTGAAAATCTCTACAAAACGAATCCTGAAAATGTTGAAACTTGGCATGGTATCATCATATCACCCGCATAGCATGCGCGAAAGAGTAGAGAGGGTCATGGCAAAAACTGGACGCACTTCGTGTACAAACTGGACAAACTCTTTCAGAGTATCAGGGTTTCGGACGAGAACTCATCTGTTACACGGCCACTTCAATGTTTTC
>NW_025315055.1:0-448 GCF_018294505.1 Triticum aestivum | reverse complement strand
ACAACCGGGTGGAGAGGTCCACTGGTCAAAGCCCGTCCGTGCAAAGTCAAAGGGCTAGATCCCGTGGTTAAACGCTATAGGGTTAGCCGGGACGGGGGCCCTGGGGGGTAGCAATGCCACCGGAGTGTCGTACCAGGCCCTCATACATGCGGGATGGTGTTGTGGCATGTCCAAAGAGGCGGCACGCGTCTCCGGGTTGTGGCCCCCCTCACGGACGGCAATGAAACGGTAGTAGACGTTCTGCGGTAACGATGCAACGTGAATATTATTAAATACTTGGAGCGCGATAAAATCATGAGTTTTTTACACAACGTGGGCAAATGTGCTATAGGACTGATGGTAATTTTTCATAATTTTTTGTGATGGAGAAGTATCTGAACACTTCCCTCTACGCGGATTGCTCTTCGCACGTCTACGACTGTGGCCGGCGGCCTCCGGGGGCTAGCAT
>NW_025315054.1:0-448 GCF_018294505.1 Triticum aestivum | reverse complement strand
GCGACTACGCGCGTATGGGGGTGTGAATGGTCTAAACTTCTGACCTCCCGAATCGTTGCCATGGGCCTCCTTTTATAGATAAAGGGGTTACCACAATGGCGAATTGATCATTAGACACTGATATGATAGCAATAGTGCTATCATACCTAACTCTGCAGGCTGACAGCATGCATTTAATGCGCCGCTTAGTGTCACATTGTTGGTTGCCCAGCAAGGCCTGCCGGGCTGATTCGCCAGCTCCTTGCCTGCCCGCTTGACACGTCACTGGACGGGTGTCATCTATGGGTTTACTTGGTAGGAAGTGGCCACCATGTGGCGAACGGCTGCCAGTTAATCATCATGCGTCTTGACACCATACTTATCGACGATGTGGGTCGTGGTGGAGTAGGCGGTGAGGTGATCTAATCTCCATGAGTCCTGGTAGGCCTTACCGGGACGCCTGGGTCTT
>NW_025315053.1:0-448 GCF_018294505.1 Triticum aestivum | reverse complement strand
AGTACTCACCTAAGTTTAAAAAATCCTACCGAGTGGTGAGCAAGCCTCCCATTTGGGGGCTTAGCTGCAGTCCAGTACTCTCCTAAGTTTGTAAAATCCTATCGAGTGGTGAGCAAGCCTCCCACTCGGGGGCTTAGCTGCAGTCCAATACTCACCTAAGTTTAAAAAATCCTACCGAGTGGTGAGCAAGCCTCCCACTCGGGGGCTTCGCTGCAGTCCAGTACTTGCCTAAGTTTAAAAAATCCTACCGAGTGGTGACCAACCCTCCCACTCGGGGCCTTAGCTATAGTCCAGTACTCGCCTAAGTTTGTAAAATCCTGCCGACTGGTGAGCAAGCCTCCCACTCGGCTTAGCTGCGAATCCGTTTCGCCTAAGTTTAAAAAAAAGCCTACCGAGTTGTGAGGAAGCCTCCCACTCGGGGGCTTAGCTGCAGTCCAGTACTCGCCTA
>NW_025315052.1:0-448 GCF_018294505.1 Triticum aestivum | reverse complement strand
GTTGTATACCATTAATGTAGATCCACGAAGTCAACTTTTCATATTGAAATTTCAATGTCTTGATGCAACTTACTCTGTAGTTGTTCACATTAAAAATGTTGCATATAGTCATATCTTTAGTTTATAGGGTCTAATAAAGGCATTCCATAATTTTCATTTCGTAGACAATCACAAACTGTCGTCGATGGTATTTATTAGTTTGCTGCAGACCGGTCAAGAAAACTCACATTCGTTAGTTTGCTAACAATTATATATTGCCAGCCACACTTTTATAAACTCATATGTTTATTTATTTTATCATTTTTTGGTCAAATAAATTTGTGATGTTGAAGGTGATATATATTTTCTTTATATATGTAGTAGATTTTCTTTGAACCTAGCCTGATACAACCACTCACCAGTGAGTATACCATTGGTCGTATTTCTAGAAATTATGTGCTCTGCACCA
>NW_025315051.1:0-448 GCF_018294505.1 Triticum aestivum | reverse complement strand
GGAGAGGGAAGTGTTCAGATACTTCTCCATCACCAAAAACTACGAAAAATTACCATCAGTCCTATAGCACATGTGCCCACGTCGTGTAAAAAACTCATGATTTTATCGCGCTCCGTGTATTTAATAATATTCACGTCGCATCGTTACCGCAGAACGTCTACTACTGTGTCATCGCCGTCAGTGAGGGGGCCACACCCCGGAGACACGTGACGCCTCTTCGGACATGCCACCACACCGTACGACATGTATGAGGGCCCGGTGCGATGCTCCGGTGGCATTGCTACCCCCCAGGGCCCCCGTCCCGCCTAACCCTGTAGCGTTCGACCACGGGATCTAGCCCTTTGACTTTGCACGGACGGGCTTTGACCAGTGGAACTCTCCACCCGGGTGTGTTAGGTCAGCCCATAGGAACACTTTGGAGCAACATCCGGGCCAAAGCCACAACAAG
>NW_025315050.1:0-448 GCF_018294505.1 Triticum aestivum | reverse complement strand
AACGTTTTTTAAAATTATTTGAACTCTAGCCTATTTTTGCGTTCAGTATGTACCATTCAAAGCGAGGTCATCAATTTCCAACACGTTCTAACATCATTTGCTGTTTTCAGTCATTTACCGATTTGTTTAGAGAGCTAAATGACCGTGAAATTGAAAATCACTACAAATGAACCCTAAAAATGTTGGAACTTGGCATGGTATCATCATTTCACCCGCATAGCATGGGAAAAAGAGTAGAGAGGGTCACGTCGAAAACTGGATACACTTTGTGTACAAACTGGACAATCTCTTTCGGAGTATCAGGGTTTCGGACGAGAACTCATCTGTTACACGGGCACTTCAATGTTTTTTAAACTTATTTGAACTGCAGCCTATTTTAGCGTTCAGTATGCAGCATTCAAAGCGAAGTCATCAATTTCCAACATGTTCTGACATCATTTGTTGTTTT
>NW_025315049.1:0-448 GCF_018294505.1 Triticum aestivum | reverse complement strand
GTCAAAACGATTGTGACGACCAGATGCTTCAAAGGATTCTTTCATAGGGAACTTTTCGAGAACTTTTCTTAAGGAGTTCGTTCAGAAACTTGTATAGAAACTTTCTTAATGAGCACTCGACAAACGCATTTCGAGAACATACACAAAGTCCCAGCTATGGACCTTGTGCATCATCATAACCGAGGTCTCTTGCATTTCCCTACAAGTAACTGGATCTCATATGGAGATGCTTAGTGAAGTATAAAGGAAAAAAATCAAGTGCAACTACGCAAGAACTAGTTTGTAACTGTCGTTCGGAATCAGTTTTGTGCAGTGTTAACTGAAACATGGATATCTGACTCATACGGACTCCGTTTTGGCTCCACAAGTAGTCAAAACATTTGTGACCACCAGATGCTTCAAAGGATTCTTTCATAGGGAACTTTTGGAGAACTTTCTCTTCATGAGT
>NW_025315048.1:0-448 GCF_018294505.1 Triticum aestivum | reverse complement strand
GCTTTGACCAGTGGAACTCTCCACCCGGTTGTGTTAGGTCAGCCCATAGGAACACTTTGGAGCAACATCTGGGCCAAAGCCACAGAAAGACCCCATCCATGTAGACCCGACGCGTCCGTTTCCCCCCTCCAGGTGCCGGCGGCGGCGCCGTCCGTGAGGGGGGCACACCCCGGAGACGCGTGCCTGGCGATTGCAACCGCCACAACACTTCCAGACTTGAGAAAGTATTTGGCGGCATGTGCTAGCCCCAGAGGCCACCGGCCACTGTCGTAGACGCGCGAAGAGCAATCCGCGGAGAGAGAAGTGTTCAGATACTTATCCATCACCAAAAACTATGAAAAATTACCATCAGTCTTATAGCACATGTGCCCACGTCGTGTAAAAAACTCATGATTTTATCGCTCTCCGAGTATTTAATAATATTCATGCCGCATCGTTACCGCAGAAC
>NW_025315047.1:0-448 GCF_018294505.1 Triticum aestivum | reverse complement strand
GGACGGCGCCGCCGCCGGCACCTGGAGGGGGGAAACGGACGCGTCGGGTCTACACGGAGGGGATCTTGCTGTGGGTCTGGCCCGGATGTTGCTCCAAAGTGTTCCTATGGGCTGTCCTGCCACAACCGGGTGGATAGGTCCACTGCTCAAAGCCCGTGCGTGCAAAGTCAAAGGGCTAGATCCCGTGGTCAAACGCTACACGGTTAGGCGGGACGGGGGCCCTGGGGGGGGGTAGCAATGCCACCCGAGCGTCGCACCGGGCCCCCATACATGCGGGGTGGTGTGGTAGCATGTCCGAAGAGGCGGCACGCGTCTCCGGGGGGTGCCCCCCCTCACGAACGGCGATGACACGGTAGTAGACGTTCTGCGGTAACGATGTGGCGTGAATATTATTAAATACTCGGAGCGCGATAAAATCATGATTTTTTACACGACGCGGGCACATGTG
>NW_025315046.1:0-448 GCF_018294505.1 Triticum aestivum | reverse complement strand
TTTTTGCCGTAACCCTCTCAACTTTCTTGCACATGCTATGTGGATGAAATGATGATACCATGCCAACTTTCAACCTTTTCGGAGTTCATTTGAAATGCTTTACAATTTTAGGGTCTTATAGCTCAAAATAATTAGTAAAATGCATGAAAAATAACAAATGAAGTCAGAAAGGAATGAAAAATGTTGATGTGGCATTGGATGGTGCATTTTGAACACACAAAAAGTCAGGAGTTCAAATAAGTTTTAAAATATGAAATCCCTTTGTAACAGACGAGTTTCCGTATGAAATCTTGATACTTTGCAAGAGATTGTCCGTTTTGTACACGAAGTGCATCCAGTTTTTGCCGTAACACTCTCAACTTTCTTGCACATGCTATGTGGATGAAATGATGATACCATGCCAACTTTCAACCTTTTCGGAGTTCATTTGAAATGCTTTTCAATTTTA
>NW_025315045.1:0-448 GCF_018294505.1 Triticum aestivum | reverse complement strand
ACAAATCCTGATAGGAGCTGCACATATCTCGTTCTCAGGGCACACTGGATGACCACTACGTACAGCTAAAATAGCCCCCAAGTTTCCCCATGGTGGCACTGCAAGTGGCTCTAGTTCGGACCAACACTTAGAGAAGCACTGGCTCGGGGGGGTTAAAATAAAGATGACCCTCGGGGCTGCAGACCCCAAGGGCGGGTTATAGGTTGTTAGGCAAATGGAAAACCAATGTTGGGCCTTGCTGGAGGAGTTTTATTCAAAGCAAACTGTCAAGGGGTTCCCATAAACCCGGCCGCGTGAGGAACGCAAAATCAACGAACAGAACACCGGTATGACGGAAACTAAGGTGGCAAGAGTGGAACAAAACACCAGGCATAAGGCCGAGCCTTCTAGCCTTTACCAAATATATAGATGCATTAATTTAAATAAGAAATATTGTGATATCCCAACA
>NW_025315044.1:0-448 GCF_018294505.1 Triticum aestivum | reverse complement strand
AAAAGAAGTCCGGAGTTCAAATAAGTTTAAAAAACATTGAAGTGCCCGTGTAACAGATGAGTTCTCGTCCGAAACCCTGATACTCCGAAAGAGTTTGTCCAGTTTGTACACGAAGTGCATCCAGTTTTTGCCATGACCCTATCTACTCTTTTGCACATGCTATGCGGGTGAAATGATGATACCATGCCAAGTTTCAACATTTTCAGAATTCATTTTGTAGTGATTTTCAATTTCACAGTCATTTAGCTCTCTAAACAATTAGGTAAATGACCGAAAAACAACAAATGATGTCAGAACATGTTGGGAATTGATGATGTCGCTTTGAATGCTGCATACAGAACACAAAAGAAGTACAGCATTCAAATAAGTTTAAAAACATTTAAGTGCCTGTGTAACAGATGAGTTCTCGTCCGAAACCCTGATACTCCGAAAGAGTTTGTCCAGTTTG
>NW_025315043.1:0-448 GCF_018294505.1 Triticum aestivum | reverse complement strand
TTGTTACTTTTCGTGATCTTTGTGTAGCCTTGACAGTTCATGAATATACCAGAATTTATCCCCACCCAAAAAACATACTACCTATATGTTGTATTGGCTGAAAACCTCTCTATGTCCATGTATATCATTTTGATATAAAATGATATACAACATATTACGGATCTCGGTTGTTCTTTGCTATTGATAATCTGACTCACCCATTTTCTATTAGCTTAGTAATGTAATATATTTTTACAAATATGCCAATATTCACTTCACAGATATGTTTGGTGAGTATTAATTATGCCCTATATATAGGCCATGCCACAACATTCAAAATCCATGGTATGTGAGCCTTATATTTGGATGCAATTTATTGTTGGCGTTTTCTATTGTGTTGCCTTCATAGTTGATGAATAGACCGAAAAAAATTCTGCCAAAAAGAAAACATCTATATGTAGTATTGGCA
>NW_025315042.1:0-448 GCF_018294505.1 Triticum aestivum | reverse complement strand
CCGTCAGAATTGGCCAAAACTGTCAGTGTTGACGACGGACACATAAACGAACCCCGGGTTTCATCGATCGTGGAAATTGCTCTAGGTCCCCAAAACGCTGAGTGATAGTGCACAAAACGGACTAGAATCGGCTGAATATGTGAGTGTTGATCACCGACACGTAAACGCACCAAGGGTTCGTCAATCATCGAAATGACTCCAAGACCCCAAAATAGAGTAATAGTCCAAGAAACGTGCCAGAATCGGCCCAAACTGTGATTGTTGATGACCGACACGTAAGCGCACCTTGGAGTTCGACAACCATGGAAATCGCTTTGGGACCCCAAAACTGTGATTGTTGATGACCAACACGTAAGCACACCTTGGAGTTCAACAATTATGGAAATCGCTTCGGGACTCCAAAACCGTGAGTAATAGTCCACGAAACATGTCAGAATTGGCCAAAACT
>NW_025315041.1:0-449 GCF_018294505.1 Triticum aestivum | reverse complement strand
ACGCCTCGGCCCGTCGCCGCCCCCGGCCGTCGCCTCGCCGTCGCCGTCGCCCTGCTGTGAGCTCTCCCCCTCTAACCCCTCTCCCTCGCCCTCGGCGGCCACCATGGGCGCCGCCCCTCCCCGAGCCCATACACACACACACGTACATATGTATGAATTAATGCATGTATATATTAGTATATACATATTTTGTATGTTTAATTAGTTTAGATTTTTTAGATTATTATTTTTTCACTAGTATATATGTATGAATGCATGTTAGATGGATATAATTAGTGTTTAATTAGTATGAATTTTTTTTATATAATGTTGTTTTTTAGTTTTTTAATGGATGTATAAAAGTTGTGTTTTCTGTTTTTAGTGTTAGATGCTTAATTAGTATGAAATAGCATATAGAATTTTGACATATGCAATGATAGCATAATTAGTGTTATATAGAAATAGAAATT
>NW_025315040.1:0-449 GCF_018294505.1 Triticum aestivum | reverse complement strand
TTTGCTCGCTCCACTTGGCCGTTTGACCGCGGGTGGGCGACGGACGCTAGGTCCAGTCGAATGCCTTGTGCCGTTGTCGGTGATGATGATGTGTGGTATGCAGTACCGAATTGTGATATCGGTGATGAAGGTCACGGCAGTCAGACCGTTCAGTTTCTTAATTGGCTTCACTTCCACCCACTTGGTGAACTTGTCCACTGCGACAAGTAGGTGAGTTAGACCACCTCGTGCTGTCTTGAATGGTCCCACCATGTCTAGACCCCAAACTGCGAAAGGCCAAGCAATGGGGATGGTCCTGAGCGCGGAAGATGGCTGGTGCGGCTTGGAGCTGAACTTCTGGCACCCTTTGCATTTTTGGACCAACTCCTTGGCCTCTTCCAAGGCAGTCGGCCAAAAGAAACCATGCCGAAAAGCTTTGGCGACGAGTGCTCTTGAAGCCGCATGGTGGC
>NW_025315039.1:0-449 GCF_018294505.1 Triticum aestivum | reverse complement strand
CTTCTTCTTCTTCTTCTTCTTCTTCTTCTTCTTCTTCTTCTTCTTCTTCTTCTTCTTCTTCTTCTTCTTCTTCTTCTTCTTCTTCTTCTTCTTCTTCTTCTTCTTCTTCTTCTTCTTCTTCTTCTTCTTCTTCTTCTTCTTCTTCTTCTTCTTCTTCTTCTTCTTCTTCTTCTTCTTCTTCTTCTTCTACTGCTGCTGCTTCTTCTTCTTCTGCTTCTTCTTCTGCTTCTTCTTCTGCTTAACCTGCTTCTTCTCCTGCTTCTTCTTCTGCTTCTTCTTCTTCTTCTTCTTCTTCTTCTTCTTCTTCTTCTTCTTCTTCTTCTTCTTCTTCTTCTTCTTCTTCTTCTTCTTCTTCTTCTTCTTCTTCTTCTTCTTCTTCTTCTTCTTCTTCTTCTTCTTCTTCTTCTTCTTCTTCTTCTTCTTCTTCTTCTTCTTCTTCTTCTTCTTCT
>NW_025315038.1:0-449 GCF_018294505.1 Triticum aestivum | reverse complement strand
AAAGGTTGAAAGTTGGCATGGTATCATCATTTGACCCACATAGCATGTGCAAGAAAGTAGAGAGGGTTACGGCAAAAACTGGATGCACTTCGTGTACAAAACGGACAATCTCTTTCGAAGTATCAGTGTTTCATACGGAAACTCGTCTGTTACAAAGGGGTTTCATTTTTTTTGAACTTATTTGAACTCCATAGTTTTTCTGTGCTCAAAATGCACCATTCAAAGCCACATCATCAATTTTTAACCCTTTCTGACTTCATTTGTAATTTTTCATGCATTTACAGGTTATTTTGAGCTATAAGACCCTGAAATTGAAAAGCATTTCAAATGAACTCTGAAAAGGTTGAAAGTTGGCATGGTATCATCATTTGACCCACATAGCATGTGCAAGAAAGTAGAGAGGGTTACGGCAAAAACTGGATGCACTTCGTGTACAAAACGGACAATCT
>NW_025315037.1:0-449 GCF_018294505.1 Triticum aestivum | reverse complement strand
TATCAAAGGTTATTCTTTTTGCCACCTAAGGGGATATATCTACGAGTCACCATCCCTAAGGTGTCTCGTTGTGGTATCATGGCAACTCAACTCCTCGCTACGTTGACAACCGTTCACCACCCTCTTAAGTGTGGAATCGTTGCCTACCTAGTGAACCTTCGTCATCCGTTTCACTCCATCCCTTCAGATGTATGCTTCGTGTCTCAGCTCGAGAGATGTTGCTATGTCTCATTCCATGAGTTGATCCTAAGTTGTTCGACCTTCGAGAAGATCGATCCTTCTAGAGTCTTTCTTTCCCTCTCGTTGTCATGTTAGTTGGAGTTCTCAGAGCAAGACTTTGAGACAATGATGGTGATCGAATCAACGCTCTTATGAAGTGCACCCTGGATTGTGAAGATTATACTAGTTTGCGTTTCCCCTTCATCTTACCCTACGGTTGAATCTCGAGA
>NW_025315036.1:0-449 GCF_018294505.1 Triticum aestivum | reverse complement strand
GGTGCGTCCAGTTTTCGCCGTGACCCTCTCTACTCTTTTGCACATGCTATGCGGGCGAAATGATGATACCATGCCAAGTTCCAACATTTTCAGAGTTCATTTTGTAGTGATTTTCAATTTCACCGTCATTTACCTCTCTAAACAAATCGGTAAATGACTGAAAAATAGCAAATGATGTCAGAACGTGTTGGGAATTGATGACGTCGCTTTGAATGATGCATACTGAATGCAAAAATAGGCTGGAGTTCAAATAAGTTTAAAAACATTGAAGTGCCCGTGTAACAGATGAGTTCTCGTCCAAAACCCTGATACTCCGAAAGAGATTGTCCAGTTTGTACACGAGGTGCGTCCAGTTTTCGCCATGACCCTCTCTACTCTTTTGCACATGCTATGCGGGCGAAATGATGATACCATGCCAAGTTCCAACATTTTCAGAGTTCATTTTGTAG
>NW_025315035.1:0-449 GCF_018294505.1 Triticum aestivum | reverse complement strand
TTTTAAACTTATTTGAACTCCGGACTTATTTTGTGTTCAGTATGCAGCATTCAAAGCGACATCATCAATTTCCAACATGTTCTAATATCATTTGTTGTTTTTCGGTCTTTTACCTAATTGTTTAGAGAGCTAAATGACCATGAAATTGAAAATCACTACAAAATGAATCCTGAAAATGTTGAAACTTGGCATGGTATCATCATTTCACCCGCATAGCATGTGCGAAAGAGTAGAGAGGGTCACGGAAAAAGCTGGACGCACTTCATGTACAAACTGGACATACTCTTTCGGAGTATCAGGGTTTCGGACAAGAACTCATCTGTTACACGGGCACTTTAATGTTTTTTAAACTTATTTGAACTCTAGACTTCTTTTGTGTTCAGTATGCAGCATTCAAAGCGACGTCATCAATTTCCAACATGTTCTAACATCATTTGTTTTTTTTCGGT
>NW_025315034.1:0-449 GCF_018294505.1 Triticum aestivum | reverse complement strand
GGGGGGGGTTAAGCTACAAGAGAGTGAACAGAAGGTTAAGCCCAAAAGAAAATTATAGATTGTCAAGGTAGGAGATAATGAACTCCTTGTGGCTATCCCTCACCCTATGGGTGAGGAGGCAAAACTCAGTAGCAAACCTATGCTTCCAGGAATTGATAGTCAGGGTAATACGTCTGAAAACATTGTTGTTCCTCTCCTTCCAAATGCTCCATGTAGCAACTAGAAAAACCTCCATGAACATTGGACCATCCCATGTCTGTTTTGCAGTATCAATCTTGCGGAGTCGGCAGTTGTCCAAAGTCCGTGATATAGACAAGATATTCCAGCATTGGGTGCTAAAAGAGCAGTCAAAGATCATGTGATTAATGGTTTCCTCAACATGTGAGTCACAAAGTAGACAGTCATGGTCATCATCCCCCATGTTGTAATGCCTTCTCTTGAGCATATTA
>NW_025315033.1:0-449 GCF_018294505.1 Triticum aestivum | reverse complement strand
CCCCCCCCCCAGGAGGCATAAAAATCGCCGCCTAGGGGGCGAGTCGGCGGTACAATTGGCGTTGGGGGCAGTTAGGCATCCAGCCGTCACCCCTAGGTCGCCCCCAGGCGCCGATATTGGGCCAGTTTTCGGCCCAATTTTGGCGAATAAAGGCCCCATATGGGCAAGAATCTTCCCATATTTTGGTACAAGCGGCTGGAGATGCTCTAAGCAATGGTAAAAGCGGTGGATGGACCCACCATGCATGTGCGACGCGGCATGAGGTGACTGGTACTAGCATTTCGCGAGCCGACCCAATTTAACCGTTTCCCTTGTTGGAAACAAATTAGTGTGTTCATCCCTATATACGAAAAGGGTTTCCCCCCATTTTATATTATAAAGCACAGAACCAAGCATCCAACATAGCAGTACAAAGTACAATCAAGTCATAGAATCATGATGGGGGCACA
>NW_025315032.1:0-449 GCF_018294505.1 Triticum aestivum | reverse complement strand
GAGTTTCCGTATGAAATCCTGATACTTTGAAAGAGGTTGTCCGTTTTGTACAAGAAGTGCATCCAGTTTTTGCCGTAACCCTCTCAACTTTCTTGCACATGCTATGTGGATGAAATGATGATACCATGCCAACTTTCAACCTTTTCAGAGTTCGTTTGAAATGCTTTTCAATTTTAGGGTCTTATAGCTCACAATAATTAGTAAATGCATGAAAAATAACGAATGAAGTCAGAAAGGATTGAAAAATGATGATGTGGCTTTGAATGGTGCATTTTGAACACACAAAAAGTTAGGAGTTCAAATAAGTTTTAAAAAATGAAATCCCTTTGTAACAGACGAGTTTCCGTATGAAATCCTGATACTTTGAAAGAGATTGTCCGTTTTGTACACGAAGTGCATCCAGTTTTTGCCGTAACCCTCTCAACTTTCTTGCACATGCTATGTGGATG
>NW_025315031.1:0-449 GCF_018294505.1 Triticum aestivum | reverse complement strand
GATTTCGCAAACCGGTGGGGGCACGCTGAGTGCACCCACTGGGTGTAGTCCCCAAGGCTAAGGTCGACTGCTGGCAGTCGGCCTTAGGCTTTATAAGTTCAGTCTCTCCGTCATTCGACTACGGCGAATGGATTTCGCAAACCGGTGGGGGCACGCTGAGTGCACCCACTGGGTGTAGTCCCCGAGACTGTGGTCGACTGCTTGCAGTTGATTACAGTCTTAAAGAATACATCTTGTTTTTTTTTTTGAGGTCGACTGGTCGATTCTGTCTTCAACAGGATTAGTGGGGGCACGCTGAGTGCACCCACTGGGTGTAGTCCCCGAGACTACGGTCGAATGCTTGTATTCGGCTGTAGTCTTAGAAACGCATGATTTTTCCTGTTCCACTCGGAAGTGAATTATCTTTGACATTTAGTCGGTTGATTCTTCCCAGAGATCCTGTGACCTTG
>NW_025315030.1:0-449 GCF_018294505.1 Triticum aestivum | reverse complement strand
TTAGGGTCTTATTGCTCAAAATAATTAGTAAATGCATGAAAAATAACAAATAAAGTCAGAAAGGATTGAAAAATGATGATGTGGCTTTGAATGGTGCATTTTGAACACACAAAAAGTCAGGAGTTCAAATAAGTTTAAAAAAATGAAATCCCTTTGTAACAGACGAGTTTCCGGATGAAATCCTGATACTTTGAAAGAGATTGTCCGTTTTGTACACGAAGTGCATCCAGTTTTTGCCGTAACCGTCTCAACTTTCTTGGACATGCTATGTGGATGAAATGATGATACCATGCCAACTTTCAACCTTTTCAGAGTTCATTCGAAATGCTTTTCAATTTTAGGGTCTTATAGATCAAAATAATTAGTAAATGCTTGAAAAATAACAAATGAAGTCAGAAAGGATTGAAAAATGATGATGTGGCTTTGAATGGTGCATTTTGAACACACAA
>NW_025315029.1:0-449 GCF_018294505.1 Triticum aestivum | reverse complement strand
CAATAATAAGTCGCTCTTCTGTTTCAAAGAAAAATTTCTAAATAAGTGTATTTTTTTTTGCTTCGCCTTTTGGTTTATACCACCATAGAACAATATTGATTTATATGCCACAAGGTGAAGAAAAATCCCCTATTTTGGAGCAAAAATCCCATTATGCCTCCCCTCCTAGCGCATTCTATATAAGTCAGGAAGAGCACGTCGGGTTGAGGGTTGAACTCTCTTACATTGTACTCCCGCCGTTTCTAAATATAAGTCTTTGGAGAGACTCTACTATGAACCACATACGGAGTAAAATAAATGAATCTACACTCTAAAATGCATCTATATACATCCGTATGTGGTTAGTAGTGAAATCGCTAAAAAGACTATTTAGGAACGGAGGGAGTACATACCTACGCCGAAGAGTAAGAACACCTTACATGTTTAGGGTATTAACTCCACCATTCAGG
>NW_025315028.1:0-450 GCF_018294505.1 Triticum aestivum | reverse complement strand
GAGGAGGAGTTATTGATCGAGGGATCAGGCAACAGGCTTAGTAGGATACCACACACTTCAGTTGTTTTGTATACAAATAAGTAGGGATGTAGCAGCAGGTCGCAAAGGTGACAACTTCACCCACATCTGGTCCGTGTATGTGTGCGAGCACATGCTACCTTTATGAGTGCCACACTACTATATATGCATTGTAACCGCTAATGGACAAGGTTTATCTGCGAGTCAGTAGTGGCTTGTCCTTCCCGGTGAGCTGGAGCAACACCTGACGAGCCATGGTTAAGCGCTCGTCAATGGAGATGCTTGATAATGGGGGGCAATTACACTGATAGACCAAACCACGCCCGTCGATGGTGATGGCTTCATCTTCTACCAGCGAGATGGCTTTGTTTGTGAGTGTAGTGGCTCCATCAATAGATGAAAAAATGGGCCTCTTGTTTCCCCGCTACCGGC
>NW_025315027.1:0-450 GCF_018294505.1 Triticum aestivum | reverse complement strand
GAATGCGCTTGTGAGAGCCCTCGCGTGCCCGTGAGAGCTCGTTCAAGGGCTCCATGGCGCGCCGGGACATCTCTGCTACGGTTGCGGCTTCGCGGTAGGACCTCTCTAGTGCTTCCGCGGCCTTGGTCCTTGCTGCCTGGTTATATGTCGACCCTAAACTCCTCCTACCGGTCATGGCGGAACGACTTGACAAAAAAACAGTTTTTTGGGTGATGAGGAGAGGAACTGTGAAGTAATTTTTCAGTGGGTAGTTTTTACAGCCCGGTGCTAAGTGTGAACACATATTAGTTTGATAGGTGTGAATAGATTTGTAATTACTTATTGCATTGTAATTAGCAATGTGATGAGAAACAAGGTCAAAATCTATTGATGGCAGAAGGTTTACCACATGGTTGCTTGCCGTTGAGGCGGCCGCGGCGCGCTCTACTCTGGCGTCCCTGCATGCGCTCT
>NW_025315026.1:0-450 GCF_018294505.1 Triticum aestivum | reverse complement strand
GTTTAAAAAAATGAAATCCTTTGTGACAGACGTGTTTCCGTATGAAATCCTGATACTTTGAAAGAGATTGTCCGTTTTGTACACGAAGTGCATCCTTTTTTGCCGGGACCCTCTCAACTTTCTTGCACATGCTATGTGGATGAAATGATGATACCATGCCGACTTTCAACCTTTTCAGAGTTCATTTGAACTGCTTTTCAATTTTATGGTTTTGTAGCTCAAAATAATTAGTAAATGCATGAAAAATAACAAATGAAGTCAGAAAGGATTGAAAAATGATGATGTGGCTTTGAATGGTGCATTTTGAACACACAAAAAGTCAGGAGTTCAAATAAGTTTTAAAAAATGAAATCCCTTTGTAACAAACGAGTTTCCGTATGAAATCCTGATACTTTGAAAGAGATTGTCCGTTTTGTACACGAAGTGCATCCATTTTTTGCCGGGACCCTC
>NW_025315025.1:0-450 GCF_018294505.1 Triticum aestivum | reverse complement strand
GGCGCTGGTGACTCTGCCACGGCGCCAAGTGCTGGCGGGGAGGGGACTTCTACTTCACAGACTGGCACTCGTGAGTCGCCTGTCCTCCGTCTCTGTTTTTCCTTATTCTTTTTCTTGGCTTCAATGCTCCCATTACTACCCAGACCCTCCTCCAATAGGTATGGAGGACGTGGATACTATTGTTGGGAATATTGCTCAGGAGGCCGCGGCGGAGGCCGACAGGATTGCCGCCGAGGAGGCCGCCAGAGATGCTGACGTGGCCGCCACTGATGAGGCCGCCAAGGATGCTGCCGAGGACAACGCTGTGGGGGCCGCCAAGGCGACTGACAAGGCTTCTGCCGAGGGCGCTAGCGGCGGGCCTGCCAGGGAAGCCAGCAAGGCCACCGCCGAGGAAGAGGTGGTTGACGATCAGCCTCCCTCCTCCTCATCCTCGGGCCCCAGCAAATATCT
>NW_025315024.1:0-450 GCF_018294505.1 Triticum aestivum | reverse complement strand
GTGATTACCACGATTAACAAACCCTGGGATGCTATTACGTGCCGGTCATCAACACTGGCAGTTTTGGCTGATTCTGGCCCGTTTCATGAACTATTACTCACTGTTTTGGGGTCCCGGAGTTATTACCATGATTAAGAAACCCTAGGATGCGTTTATGTGTTGGTCATCAACACTCATAGTTTTGGCTGATTCTAGCCCGTTTCATGGACTATTACTCACTGTTTTGGGGTCCCGGAGTGATTACCACGATTAACAAATCTTGGAATGCGTCTACGTGTCGATCATCAACACTGACAGTTTTGGCCGATTCTGGCCCGTTTCATGGACTATTACTCACTGTTTTGGGGTCCCAGAGTGATTTCCATGATTAACAAACCCTGGGACGCTATTACATGTCGGTCATCAACACTGGTAGTTTTGGCCGATTCTTGCCCGTTTCATGGACTATTA
>NW_025315023.1:0-450 GCF_018294505.1 Triticum aestivum | reverse complement strand
ATTCTGGCCGTTTCATGGACTATAACTCACTGTATTGTGGTCCCGAAGTGATTTCCATGATTAACGAACCCCGGGATGCGTTTACAAGTCAGTCATCAACACTCACTGTTTTGGCCGATTCTGGCCCGTTTCATGTACTATTACTCACTGTTTTGGGGTCCCAGAGTGATTTCCACGATTAAGGAACCCCAGGGTGCGTTTACGTGCCGGTCATCAACACTCACAGTTTTCGCCGATTCTGGCCCGTTTCTTGGACTATTACTCACCATTTTGGGGGCCCTGGAGTGATTTCTTCGATTAATGAACCCCGAGGTGCCTTTACGTGTCAGTCATCAACACTCATAGTTTTGGCTGATTCTGGCCCGTTTCATGGACTATCACACATTGTTTTGGGGTCCCGAAGTGATATCCATGGTTGTCGAACACCAAGGTACGCTTACGTGTCGGTCA
>NW_025315022.1:0-450 GCF_018294505.1 Triticum aestivum | reverse complement strand
TTCTTCTTGGTTAAGATACTTTTCAAGGCTAAGTGGTAACATTAACTTTGACCTTATGTCAGTGATTTGGGACTAAAATTTTCACAAGCGAATACCACAGTATAAAACTCTATCTGTGATATCATATTTCTTTTGAGCATCACTAAGAGTGCAACTTTCATTGAATCTCTTACCCTTGCTTTCTCCCAAGCGACACTTATAGCATACTCACCAGCTTCACAAATAAATTTTGAGGACCGAACGAATGGTCAAAGCCTTGACCAGATGCCATTGCTAGCCTAGCTGCCATCATCTGCATGCACGTGCGCAGTAGCCCGGCTGAGGCAGTATAGTATATCATACACTCGCTGCCCAACGCCTATGTGAAAAACCCTTGTGAATCAATCTATATAAGGGGTTCCATCCAGTGGCAGAGCTACGGCAAGGCCGAATTGGCCGTGGCCCGCCCAG
>NW_025315021.1:0-450 GCF_018294505.1 Triticum aestivum | reverse complement strand
CACCAACCGGGACCAATGGCCTTGTGCTGCCCCGCACCCAAAAGTTTAGTCCCACATCGCTAGCTGAAGGGCGCCGGCACTTGTTTATAAGCGCTGGTGTGCCTCCCCATTCGAGCTCCTCTCTAATGCAGGCTTTCGGGCCTAAACTTGCTACTGCCTGTGGGCCTATTGGGCCTTCTGCGGGCCTAAATCCTGGCCCATGTAGGGTTTCTAGTCATATTCACGCCGTGGAGGCCCGGTAGGTGGCATTTTTTTTGGTTTTTTCTTTTTTATTTCTACATTTTTTTGGTTTTTTATTTTTTTTATTTCTACTTAAAACTAAATACTTACAGTTTTTTAGTGATTTCTTTTTGCTTTTAGGTCACAAAAATTATAAACTTTCTGTTAGTGCCATTAGTTTTAAATTTTGAATAGTTTAAATTTGAATTTTTAAAATTTTGTGTGAATCAC
>NW_025315020.1:0-450 GCF_018294505.1 Triticum aestivum | reverse complement strand
GCGTCGGGTCTACTCGGAGGGGATGTAGCTGTGGGTTTGGCCCGGATGTTGCTCCCAGGTGTCCCTCTGTGCTGACCTGATACAACCGGGTGGAGAGGTCCAGTGTTCGAAGCCCGTCCATCGAAAGTCAAAGGGCTAGATCTCCTGGTCAACCGCTGCAGGGTTAGGCGGGATGGGGGCCCGAGGTGGGAGCAATGCCGCCGGAGCGTCGCATCGGCCCCTCATACATGTGGGGTGGTGTTGTGGCATGTCCGAAGAGGCGGCACGCATCTCCGGGGTGTGGCCCCCCTCACGGACGGCGCCGCCGGCGGCACCTGGAAGGGGGAAACAGATGCGTCGGGTCTACACGGAGGGGGTGTAGCTGTGGGTTTGGCCCGGATGTTGCTTCCAGGTGTCCCTCTGTGCTTACCTGACACAACCGGGTGGAGAGGTCCACTGGTCAAAGCCCTT
>NW_025315019.1:0-450 GCF_018294505.1 Triticum aestivum | reverse complement strand
TTGAACTCCTGACTTTTTGTGTGTTCAAAATGCACCATTCAAAGCCACATCATCATTTTTCAATCCTTTCTGACTTCATTTGTTATTTTTCATGCATTTACTAATTATTTTGAGCTATAAGACCATAAAATTGAAAAGCAGTTCAAATGAACTCTGAAAAGGTTGAAAGTCGGCATGCTATCATCATTTCACGCACATAGCATGTGAAAGAAAGTTGAGAGGGTCTCGGCAAAACAGGATGCACTTCGTGTACAAAACGGACAATCTCTTTCAAAGTATCAGGATTTCATACGGAAACTCGTCTGTTACAAAGGGATTTCATTTTTTTAAACTTATTTGAACTCCTGACTTTTTGTGTGTTCAAAATGCACCATTCAAAGCTACATCATCATTTTTCAATCCTTTCTGACTTAATTTGTTATTTTTCATGCATTTACTAATTATTTTGAG
>NW_025315018.1:0-450 GCF_018294505.1 Triticum aestivum | reverse complement strand
TTAATTAATTAATTAATTAATTTTATTATTAATTATTTACTTATTATATTTATTATTATTTTTTTTAATTCTTTTTTTTTTCGTTCTGGGCGTGGGCCCCGTTTGTCATAGGCCCATAGGGGCCTTAGTGGTTATGGGCGTGTGGGCGTGCGGGCTCACGGGCACGGCCACGAGCGCCCACCGGGGCAAGCCCAAGCGATGGCCTCGGGCGCGGCCAGTGGCGCTGCCACCGGCGACAAGGAGGCAGCCAGGGGCGGCGAGGTACCGGGACGCCACGCACGTGGTCTCGGCGAGGTGCGGGCGAAGGGGCACCCGCACGCGAGGCCACCAGGGGCGAGGCGGGGCGCCAGAATCCGGCGGGGTAGGGGGGAAGGGGCCGGCCAGCTCCGGCGAGCGGCGGGAACGGCCAGCAGGGGGCTCGGCGGCAGCGGACGGCGCCGGCGTGGGTGC
>NW_025315017.1:0-450 GCF_018294505.1 Triticum aestivum | reverse complement strand
ATTACTTGGACTGATTTCTATCGGGACTTTAAAGCTCACCATATTCCTACCAGTGTTGTTGAGAGCAAGCGGGAGGAGTTCCGCAACTCAAGCAAGGCAACATGTCAGTGTATGAATACAACAAGCAGTTTCAGAAACTTGCTCGCTTTGCTAAGAAATATGTTCTAGATGAGAAGAGTATGATCTATCAATTCAGAGGTGGCCTTAGAGAGGATCTGCAGTTAGCTCTCGTTCTTACTAAGCCTACTCAGTTTGATCAATTCTACAATATGGCACTCAAGCAAGAAGGTGCTCAGCTCAAGTGTGAGGCTTCTAAGAAGAGAATCAGGGATGCAGTGCAATCTTCTTCTTCCTCACAAGTGGCAGCTAAGCAGCAGAAGTTCTACCTGCCTCCTCCTCCGTTTTGTCAGCCTTACCAGCAGAAGAACTCAGGTGGTCGTGGATCTTCCC
>NW_025315016.1:0-450 GCF_018294505.1 Triticum aestivum | reverse complement strand
AAAAATAACAAATGATGTCAGAAAGGGTTGAAAGTTGATGACGTGGCTTTGAATGGTGCATACTTAACGCAAAAAAAGTTTGGAGTTGTAATAAGTTTAAAAAAATGAAGTGCCGGCCTTTGTAACAGATGAGTTTTCGTCCGAAACCCTGATACTTCGAAAGAGATTGTGCAGTTTGTACACGAAGTTCATCCTGTTTTTGCCGTAAACCTCTGTACTTTTTTGCGCATGCTATGTGGGTGAAACAATGATACCATGACAAGTTTCAACCTTTTCAGAGTTCATTTGTAGTGCTTTTCAATTTCAGGGTCATTTAGCTCAAAACAAATCAGTAAATGCATGAAAAATAGCAAATGATGTCAGAAATGGTTGAAAGTTGATGACGTGGCTTTGAATGGTGCATACTGAACGCAAAAAAGTCTGGAGTTGTAATAAATTTGAAAAAATGAA
>NW_025315015.1:0-450 GCF_018294505.1 Triticum aestivum | reverse complement strand
GAGGAGGACGAGGCGGAGCAACCTGTCTTGATAACCCACAAGTATAGGGGATCACGACAGTCTTCAAGGGTATTACTTCACCCAAATTTATTAATTCAGCACAAGGAGAGCCAACGAATATTTATGAGCCTTAGCAGTTGAGTTGTCTATTCAACCACACCTAGAAAATTATATTTCCACAACAAAGTGTATAGTAGCACAGTAGCAATAGTAACAGGAACAGTATCAGAAGCAATTTGTGAAGATCGTAATAGCAGCAACTATAGTAACTTAGTAAAGACCTATATCAGAAAAGTGTAGGATTGCATCAGTGATGAATATTTGCGTTGGATGACATTCATCATATAACAGTCACAACCTAGAGCGATACACAATAGCTCCATTTCATCAATGTAATGTAGGTATGTATTCCGTATATAGTCATACGTGTTTATAATTAATAAGAACTTG
>NW_025315014.1:0-451 GCF_018294505.1 Triticum aestivum | reverse complement strand
AGTCGTGGCAACGTTGGAGATGCCCTTTGCTCACATGCGATCCCCGCATGTCATTGAAAAAGCAAGACGACCTGGCATGGTCTCGGGTCCTAAGGATGCAGTTGGCCATGCTACACCACTCCGCGGACGTGTCGCGGCGCCCCGTGCATCCTCGACGAGCCGGGTGTTGGGGTGTGTTTGGATTGTGGCCAAAGTGCACCTTACCAAAATTTTGGTCATGACCGAAAGATTGGTCTTTGTTTGGATGGTTGCCATTTTTTTGGCATGCCAATGAATTCTAGCCAACTCTAGTTCATTTTTCTTGCCAATGTCGGCCAAATCATGGGCAACCAATACCTCAACCAAAATGTTTGCTACCCAATGCTTTGATGGGGCAACCTTGGGCACAAACCAAACATACTGTTGGTCGTGCCATAGCACTAACGCCACCCTCGGCACACTGAAACCGACC
>NW_025315013.1:0-451 GCF_018294505.1 Triticum aestivum | reverse complement strand
TGTGCTTACGTGTTGGTCATCAACACTCGCAGTTTTGGCCGATTCTGGCCCGTTTCATGGACTATTACTCACCGTTTTGGGGTCCCAAAGCGATTTCCTTGGTTGTCGAATTCCAAGGTGCGCTTACATGTCGGTCATCAACAATCACAGTTTGGGCCGATTCTGGCCCGTTTCTTGGACTATTACTCTATTTTAGGGTCTTGGAATCATTTTGATGATTGACGAACCCTTGGTGCGTTTACGTGTCGGTGATCAACACTCACATATTCAGCCGATTCTAGTCCGTTTTGTGCACTATCACTCAGCGTTTTAGGGACCTAGAGCAATTTCCACGATCGATGAACCCCGGGGTTCGTTTATGTGTCCGTCGTCAACACTGAGAGTTTTGGCCAATTCTGACATGTTTCGTGGACTATTACTCACGGTTTTGGGGTCCCGAAGCGATTTCCAT
>NW_025315012.1:0-451 GCF_018294505.1 Triticum aestivum | reverse complement strand
CTGAATTTTTTGATATATTATTTGTATTTTTAACATTTTGAATTGAATTAGTTTTATTTTTCTTAATTTTTTGATATATTATTTGTATTTTTAGAATTTTGAATTGAATTAGTTTTATTTTTCTGAATTTTTTGATATAATATTTGTGGTTTTAACATATTGAATTGAATTAGTTTTATTTTTCTGAATTTTTCGATATATTATTTGTATTTTTAACATTTTGAAAAAGAAAAAAGTATTTTAAGAATACCTTTAGTCGCGGTTGGCCTGCCCAACCGCGACTAAAGGTCGTTGCGCGCGGGAACGAAAAACCCGCCAAAAAAGCCCTTTAGTCGCGGGTCGCCTCCCCAACCGCGACTAAAGGTTACCCTTTAGTCGCGGGTCGCCTCCCCAACCGCGACTAAAGGTTACCCTTTAGTCGCGGGTCGCCTCCCCAACCGCGACTAAAGGT
>NW_025315011.1:0-451 GCF_018294505.1 Triticum aestivum | reverse complement strand
AAGCGGTTTCGATGCTTGTCGAACCCCAAGATGTGCTTACGTGCTGGTCGTCAAGACTCGCAGATTGGGCCGATTCTGGCCCGTTTCCTGGACTATTACTCAGTTTTGGGGTCCCGAAGTGATTTCCACGATTGATGAACACCGGGGTGCATTTACGTGTCGGTCATCAACACTCACAATTTTGGCCAATTCTGGTACGTTTTGTGCACTGTTACTCGCCGTTGTGGGGTCCTGGAGCGATTTCCATGATTGACGATCCCTTGGGTGCGTTTACGTGCCCGTCGTCAACCCTCACAGTTTTAGCCAATTCTGACCCGTTTCGTGAACTATTACTCACCATTTTGGGATCCCAAAGCGATTTCCATAGTTATTGAACCCCACAGTGCGCTTACATGTCGGTCATCAACAGTCATAGTTTTGGCTTATTCTGGCCCGTTCTGTCGACTATTAC
>NW_025315010.1:0-451 GCF_018294505.1 Triticum aestivum | reverse complement strand
TTGGAGTAGAGCCTAGTGCCAGGAGGCTATTGATGACGACCGGGTGCTGTGTGGTTGTAGCCAGGTCCCCCATCTCAGGCGCTCTGCTCCCCAGGGGAAATTGGAGAGCCAGATTCTGTAACGGCAGCGCTGTGGCGTTTCCCGTCGCCTCCTCTTCCGCTTTCCTGTCAGCGGCCAAGGTTGGGGATGGTGCCGCCGGCAGGGTGGCAGTGTTCGTTGTAGGAGTGCCAGCAACAGCCAAGGTCGATGCTGGGGTTGCCGCTGGCACGGGGGGTAGGAGCTGTGGATGGGACGATCAGTTGTTTGACAGGGATCACCTCTCTGTTTGCTGTTATCTGAGGCGATTTCCCCTCTGCATCACGTCGATAGGGCCCTGCCTCCCATCTCCAACGTGGATAGCGCTCACTGCCGCTATGGCTGCCTGCACGAGAGGGTCAGACAGTATAGCTTC
>NW_025315009.1:0-451 GCF_018294505.1 Triticum aestivum | reverse complement strand
CTATAGACTGATATGGAACCTTGGAGTGGTCATATCCAAGTAAGAGACGATGGAGTTGAACTTTGAAGGAAATTTCCTTATATAGATATGCATGGATTGAAAGGAGAGGTTGCAACTTTAATCCATTTTCACAGTTTGATAAGATGGAAATTGCCTCATCTATCCATGCCTAGATGGAAAGGAACGTGCCACACCTTCCCTCTTAAAAGTGTGAAATTCATTGATGCAAAAAAAGTCAACCGTTTCTAGGAAGGGGTGTAGATCTCAAAGAACGCAACAATCTATAAATACCAATACACAAACACAAACTTAGATAAAGTATATCATACTGACAACTACCGAGGGAAACCTGATCTCCACCACCCACCCAGTTCTACAGTCTTGGGGGATTAATATTACAAATTCAAGGAAGAGAGAAACACGGCAGGCGTCATTGTGTTAGGGGGGGGGG
>NW_025315008.1:0-451 GCF_018294505.1 Triticum aestivum | reverse complement strand
ACTGTAGCTAACACTAGCGCCTGATCTCAACCGTCCACACACAAAGATCAACGACCCGGTAGTGTGCGGGGTTTTGAGGGGTTTTGAGAGGGGTTTTGAGAGGTTTTAACTGATTAGGGTTGAGCATAAATAATTCAAATAAAAAATAAAAAAAAGAAACTTGCGCACATAGTCTTATTATGTCGTATAGTAACGAGAAAAAAATATAAATATGGTTTACATACATTTTTACGAAAAACCCTTCACAAAATTGTCATTCCTCAGACAATGTAGTATGGAGTTCAAGGGAGAGAGTAGAGCGCACCCGAGAGTAGGTGGGGTTTTGAAAATGAAAAGTGTGAAAACCTCACCAAAACTTCATTTTGGATTGACTAAGAAAGATCTTAACTTACTTTTCTCATTTTCATGTTTTAAACTTGTTTTATATATAAGTTTCTATTAAACCTTTTTT
>NW_025315007.1:0-451 GCF_018294505.1 Triticum aestivum | reverse complement strand
CCACATAACTGCGGGCACGGCTTTTGGAAGATAATACCCTGCAGGGGTGTCCCAACTTAGCCCATGATAAACTCTCGCGATCAACGAAGGATATTCCTTCTCCCAGGAAGACCCGATCAGTCTCGGAATCCCGGTTTACAAGACATTTCGACAATGGTAAAACAAGACCAGCAAAGCCACCCGTTGTGCCGACAAATCCCGATAGGAGCTGCACATATCTCGTTCTCAGGGCACACCGGATGAGCAAGACGTCGGGTTGGCATAGACCCTGGTTGCCCAGGGGGCGCTGGACATCGCTCAGGTTGGACCAACACTCGGAGGAGCACTGGCCCGGGGGGGTAAAATAAAGATGACCCTCGGGCTCCGGAAACCCAAGGGAAAAAGGGCTAGGTGAGGCAAATGGTAAAACCAAGGTTGGGCCTTGCTGGAGGAGTTTTATTCAAAGCGAACT
>NW_025315006.1:0-451 GCF_018294505.1 Triticum aestivum | reverse complement strand
GCGGCAGGATGAACATCGGGGATGTTGTACTGCACGCAGCTGAACCTTTGGATGTACTTGCGCAAGTTTTCTCCTTCCTTATGTGGGATGATGTGTAAATCACTCGCCTAGCCGTGAGCTTGGTGACCTCCGGTAAAGGCACCAACAAACTGATGGCATAGATCCGCCCAAGAAGAGATGGAATCCACCGGCAAGTGCATCAACGATGACATAACATGGGGCTTGAGTGCCAATGGGAAGTAGTTGGCAAGCACCTTATCGTCGCGGGCCCCAACAGCTTGCATCGCAATGGTGTAGATGCTGAGGAACTCTGTCGGGTGAGTCTTGCCGTTGTACTTCTCGCCAACGTTGGGCATGAACGTACGGTGGGAGGGCCACTGGAACTGCCGCAGCTCATGGGTGAAAGCCGGACAAACCACCTTGTAAGGTAGGCCACCGTAGTCCCTCGGTG
>NW_025315005.1:0-451 GCF_018294505.1 Triticum aestivum | reverse complement strand
CCCATTGATTCAATACTATTCTGCTTTAAGCTTTTGAATATGTTCCTGCTTTTCTGAACTTGCTTCAGATCCATCGCTATCGCAGGACCTTGCGAAACCTGTTTCTGTATACTTAGCCATCCGCAACCTCAATTGCTTCAATGTTTAGATCAGGCGGTTTAACTTAGTGTAGAAAATTTTAATAAACCGGTATATACCATTAGTCCCCTTGTTGAACCGCCAGAACTCTTTAACCAGACACTTCCGCTTCATAGAACGCCGGTTTAAATGTAGCTGTCTCCGGTTTAACATTGTACACACCGGTGCACACTTGTCCCAACACATTCTTGAACCGGATTTATTTATTTTGTAGATTTCATCATGGCCAAACAAGTATATGAGTGCAACTGGGCTCCTTCCCGCGTCACAGAAACTCAATTGAACAATCTGGTCCTGACTGGCGCTTTAAGCA
>NW_025315004.1:0-451 GCF_018294505.1 Triticum aestivum | reverse complement strand
TTATGAGACAAAAAGAACAAAATAAACAGCATGTTGGTAGGTGTAAAACATAACTATAGTTTCAGTGCGCATGAAAATAGTATAGAAAAATAGAAAAGAACTACTGAACATAAACGAAAGTAAGAATGTGAATACATTTTTACTAGTGCAATCTCTGAATCCTTAGATGCAATAGATTGTTTGCCAGATGCCCTGCAAGGGAAATATGAGCAAGTTAGTTATCAGCATGAAATTTCCCAAACTACCATACTCAAACAACCGGGGACTAAAACACTCAAATTGCGATGTAACTTTTCGAGTAGATGATTTTTCATATAAAAAACTTTTTCATCCGAGTTAGTATGCAAAAGTTATGCCCATTTTTTCAAATTCTCGAGAGATTTTGCAAATAAAGTCGAAATTCATATTTGCAAATTTTCCCAACAACTAAAACACATATCACATGGGAAAC
>NW_025315003.1:0-451 GCF_018294505.1 Triticum aestivum | reverse complement strand
AGATAGATGGTCGAGAGAGATTCAGACTCCGGGAAGAAGAAGGGTGGGAGGGCGGGAAAACAAAAGCAACTTGGAAGGGGAAACGGCGAATATCTTGAAGAGAAAACACCGGTTGAAATCATTGAGGAAAGAAAGCAAAGACTTCGCATGAGTAGGATCGATACTCGATTACGGACTCCGGTTCAGAGAAGAAGAAGGGGTGGGCGGGTGGGAAAGAAAACAACTGAGGATTGAACTCAAAGATGAAGAGGCTCGAGTCGACTTGACGAGAAATGCACCGGATAAAAAGTGATGAGAACCAACGATCGGAAAACCAACTGCGTGAGCCTAAAGAAAAATTTGAATGGGAAGAGGAGTAATTCAAAACACCTACGTCAAGATTTCTCACCAGAGCGACGAAGGGGCTGAGGAGTAAAAAGAATTCCTACTCTCCGATATAACTAGACTCCGA
>NW_025315002.1:0-451 GCF_018294505.1 Triticum aestivum | reverse complement strand
GGGATGGATATAAAAACCATGTCACTATGTATAACAAACAATCATACAAGTAAGAAAATTATACAAGAACTATCTAAATCATACAAATAATATATTTTTTCATGAAAAGGATAAGAACGGGAGCCTCACCAAGGTGGTGCCGACAATGGGATGACGCAGGCCATCGACAGTGGTGAGGACAGGAAGGCATTAGGTAAACCACACCTACACATATGCAAACTGAGAAGTTAATTTGAGCTCGAATTGCATATAAATCACATAAACTCCCACATAATTACTCCCAAACCAAAACCCACAAATGACTATACTTATAGAGCATGAAACTAGCTAAAGTAGCAATGAGAGATGAAAGGAAAAAGTTGCTAACCTTTTAAACACTTGGATTGATGGGCTGCCTCAAATCTTGACAAATCTGGGCAACAAATAGAGGATGAGCTCGAGCTAGGGGAAG
>NW_025315001.1:0-451 GCF_018294505.1 Triticum aestivum | reverse complement strand
AAATAATTTTACACTAGAGTTGAACTAGCTCTATAAGCTAGTTCAAATAATTTTACACTAGAGTTGAACTAGCTCTATAGCCTAGTACAAATAATTTTACACTAGAGTTGAACTAGCTCTATAAGCTAGTTGAAATAATTTTACACTAGAGTTGAACTAGCTCTATAAGCTAGTTGAAATAATTTTACGCAAGAATTGACCTAGCTCTATAGCCTAATACAAATAATTTTACACTAGAGTTCAACTAGCTCTATAGCCTAGTACAAATAATTTTACACTAGAGTTGAACTAGCTCTATAAGCTAGTTCAAATAATTTTACACTAGAGTTGAACTAGCTCTATAGCCTAGTACAAATAATTTTACACTAGAGTTGAACTAGCTCTATAAGCTAGTTCAAATAATTTTACACTAGAGTTGAACTAGCTCTATAGTCTAGTTCAAATAATTTTA
>NW_025315000.1:0-451 GCF_018294505.1 Triticum aestivum | reverse complement strand
AACTTACTTGAACTCCAAACTTTTTGTGTGTTCAAAATGAACCATTCAAAGCCACGTCATCAATTTTCAACCTTTCTGACTTCATTTGTTATTTTTCACGCATTTTCTGATTTTTTGAGCTATATGACCCATGAAAACGAAAAGCTCTACAAATGAACTCTGAAAAGGTTGAAACTTGGCATGGTATCATTATTTCACCCACATAGAATATGCTAAAAAGTTGAGAGGGTTACGGCAAAAAATGGATGCACTTTGTGTACAAAACGGACAATCTCTTTCGAAGTATCAGGGTTTCATACGGAAACCCGTCTGTGACAAAGGGATTTCAACTTTTTGAACTTACTTGAACTCCAAACTTTTTGTGTGTTCAAAATGAACCATTAAAAGCCACATCATCAATTTTCAACCCTTTCTGACTTTATTTGTTATTTTTCATGCATTTACTGATTTT
>NW_025314999.1:0-451 GCF_018294505.1 Triticum aestivum | reverse complement strand
GTCCCCGGCGACCGCCTCCTCCACGCCCGGCCCCCTCTCCGGCGACCTCCCGGAGCCCGGCGTCCCTCTCCTCTCCGGCGAACAGTGTCTCCGGCGCCGCCTCGGGAAGCGTGCCGATCCAAATCTGGATCTGGGCTAGGTTGACCTCTCCCCGAAACCCTAATCTCCCAGATTTTTATGCATTCTTTGACTGCTTGTATCTCCGCAACCGTAGATCCGTTTTGGGCATATGATATATCAAAATCTTCGTCTCGACATGTACATAATTTCATTCCATTGCATCATTTGCATTTGAGGTCATCTCGATACCCAAAATTCTGTTAGAAGGAGGTTTCGTGAGTTAAACTGCAGAACCGTTAGTTCATCATGCACTTTTGTCATTTTTGCTATGTTTAATCCGTGCATGATATGCCTGTGCCCCTTTGGGATGTATTGTGAAGCATTTTGTCTT
>NW_025314998.1:0-451 GCF_018294505.1 Triticum aestivum | reverse complement strand
GTTGGTCCTGTCATTATTTGCAACCAAGTATCTCTATATACGTTTACATGCGGTACTACATACCCTCCTTGTCCTCGGGCTGCTTCTTGGCACGGCCGAGCTCGTTCTCGGACCGATCGAGGCTCTCCTTCATTGCATTGACCTCTGCAGTCAGTGCAGCAGAGGTCAGCAGCGCAGCCTGCATTCCCATATTAATACATTTATGTTAGACTCCTGCGTAAATCTTTTTAGATCCTCAGCTCGGCTTTTCTTTCCGAACACCGAACCGAGCATCAGGGGCTACTGTCTATATGGTGAACATTTTTATGTTTTGAATACATACCTCAAAGCCAGTTAACAGACTCGTACCTGCTTCTGTCAGCCCGCTCTTTGCAGACTGAACCTTTTGAATCACTGCACTCATAATAGTGCGGTGTTCCTCTTCGATGGAGGCGCCGTTAAGCACCTCCTG
>NW_025314997.1:0-452 GCF_018294505.1 Triticum aestivum | reverse complement strand
GGACTAAAGGGGGGGCATTGGTCCCGGTTGTTGCCACGAACCGGGACCAAAGGGTGGCATTGGTCCCGGTACGTGCCACCAACCGGGACCAATGGCCTTGCACAGCAGCGTGGTGGTGGGAGTTTAGTCCCACCTTGCTAGTTGAGAGCGTCAACTACCTGTTTATAAGCACTGCTGCCTCCTCACTCTCGAACTCCTCTGAACTGTAGGCCTATGGGCCTAATTTGACACTGCTTTGCCTGTGGGCCTGCTGTGTCTTCTGCGGGCCTGAATCCTGGCCCAACTAGCTGGGTTTCTAGTCGTATTCAGGCCATGGTGGCCCACGAGGTGACATTTTTTTTTATTTTTTTTCCAGTTTTTTTGTTTTCTTTGTTGCTTTATTTTTTTATTTTGTTTCTATTTACAACAAAATACTTACTGTTGCTATTTTATTTATTTTATTAAGGTTTATT
>NW_025314996.1:0-452 GCF_018294505.1 Triticum aestivum | reverse complement strand
GCTCCCATAGGCAGCGCATCCTCCTCTGCCTCTTTTCTCTTCCGCAATCTAACAAAAAGTTTTTTTAAATTAATCCGCAAAGACCGATCGAGTGGACGTTTGATCAGGGAGGTTGTGCACTTGTGTGTTCAGGTTAACTAAGCCAGCCTTCTGGCTGGAGGAACTATGTGCAAGCATCGTGCATGCATCATGTCAGGCAAGAAATCAAGCCAAGGTCTACGGATACAACTTGACGTGCGACAGGGTGGAGCACCTATGCTGGAACATACGGGATTGCAGTTGCACGCTAGAGGAAGGGGGCATAAGATGCGATGCGTAGCGCCCTATGGGCCACGAACAGGTGCGGAGATGCCAAACTAGAGGTTTCGGGTGGACGGACTTCGAGATCCGGGTGATCTTCTCTGGCTTTTGTTTGAGAATATTGAGATGGCACCACTGCGTGATATCTGCTG
>NW_025314995.1:0-452 GCF_018294505.1 Triticum aestivum | reverse complement strand
GAGAACTTTGCCTATTGGTCCGCCTCGTTCAACGAGCAGGAAAATGGTTCTCTTCGTCCCTCGCCCTTGGTACCGACGTTGCCGACATAATTGATAGTCTATCCTCTGACATGCCTTGTTATCATGACTGTGCAAAATATCACCGTCCTTCCTACTTTTGAACCACATGGTGGGCCCTTAACCCACAGTTCCACATGATCGAAACCTGACTCTCCTGTAACCCCGGTTTCCAAGGTTATTCCTCGCGCTTGACTCCGTATGCATCCACATGTCACCTTCCTAGAGATGACCTATTCTAGTATCAGACGCAATATTTATTCGCGTTGCCCAGAAACCCTTTCATCTTCTGGCTAGGCATTGAACGATTGCCTGGCTGCTTAAAACTTCTTATTGTACCTTCGAACTTTACTCTCAATGTGTTTTATTTGTTTAACTCGAGGGGTACTCGTATG
>NW_025314994.1:0-452 GCF_018294505.1 Triticum aestivum | reverse complement strand
GTCTGTAGTTGTCGAACCCAAAGGTGCGCTTACGTGTCGGTCATCAACACTCGCGGTTTTGGCCGATTCTGTCCCGTTTCTAGGACTATTACTCACTATTTTGGGGTCCCGGAGTAATTTCCACGATTGACGAACACCGGGGTGTGTTTAGGTGTCGGTCATCAACACTCACAGTTTTGGCTGATTCTGGCGCATTTCGTGGACTATCACTCATTGATTTGGTGTCCCTAAATGATTTCCATGATTCACGAATCCCGGGGTGCGTTTACGTGCTGGTCATGAAAAATCGTAGTTTTGGCCGATTCTGGCCCGTTTCTTCGACTATTACTCACCATTTTGGGGTCCCAAAGCTATTTCCATGGTTGTCGAACCCCAAGTTGTGCTTATGGTGTTGGTCGTCAAGACTCGCAGTTTGGGCCGATTCTGGCCCTTTTTATGGACTATTACTCATT
>NW_025314993.1:0-452 GCF_018294505.1 Triticum aestivum | reverse complement strand
GTAATGGTGTCAGGACTTCGGTCGTACTCACCTGGGAAGCCGGAGATAAACCGGGGTAGTCAGCCGTAATGGCGACTAGAGCACTGTGTATGCTGAGTTAGTGGAACACCCCGTCAATCAGTTCCACCATTATGTCCGGATCCTCCCCGGAGGCCGGATCAAGGGATCTTCCCGGATCCTCGGGTTGTGGAGTCGGGCTTTCTATGCCCTCCACATCCCGGCGCAGTTCCTACATCGAAATCATAAAGTAAGACACTTATCTTTGAAAGCACGGATCGGATATATAAACGTCCGCTTACCCAGCTCCGAGGGTTATTCATGGAGAATACATTCAATGGACTCGTGCGGAGGAAGTCCTCCTTCTCCCACTTGAACAAGCCGGACAGGATCTTCACCAGATTGGCGGCCGATCCCGGCCCCTTGCGGCCATGACGGGTGGCGTCATTCTCCCC
>NW_025314992.1:0-452 GCF_018294505.1 Triticum aestivum | reverse complement strand
GCATTGGGTCATCGGAGCCATGTAAATAGCCAGCTGCTTCTTCACCCTCTCCTTCCAGACCATCATTGTCGTTGAGAAACATCAACGAGCAGACGGCATCACTTCCTTGTGCGATTATGTCCCTCAACAACGCTTCTTGTGCTTCGTCTCGGGGGGTGTCCATAGTTTTTACAAATATTTACAACATGGCAATTATTATTCAAACATGACAGATATGGATATATTAGTGGCAAACGTAGAACTAGCTAGCTAATCACAATAAGGAATCATATTAGTGGCCTCGATGCTGCTTCTCTAGGGTTTGGGGTGGCCTCAACAACGCTTCAAGGATTAGGGGGTGGCCTCGAGAACGCTTCAAGTGCATCTATGTCCCACGTGTTGAAGCTATCGGGAGGGGGTCGGCGTTGAACACTACATCTATGTCCCACAAATGACGTGGGCATCGACGCCCG
>NW_025314991.1:0-452 GCF_018294505.1 Triticum aestivum | reverse complement strand
GCCGCGCACCGCCCCTGCCCCGACCCCGTCGTCGTCGCCGTGCGCGCCACCCGTTCCCCGACCCCGTCGCCGTCGCCGCGCGCGCCGTCCCTTCCCCAACCCCGTCGCCGTCGCCCCGACAACACGCCGCCGCCTTCGGTCCGGCCGTCGGCGCCCTTTCCTCTTATTTTTTTGTGCATTTTATGTATATGTTCTCTGTGTGTATATGTATATGTTCTCTGTGTATATGTGTTCATATATGCAAAAGTTAGATTTTAGAAAAACTTCATATATGCAAGAGTTTATATCTGCAAAAATTTATACATATATGTAAGTATATATGTATGTATAGATGTATGTATGTGGATAAATGAGGGGGGTCGATATACCCCCTCTCCGATAGCATTTTTGTGCATTTTAGGTTAGTGTATATATATGTTGATGTATATATGCAAAAGATAGATTTTTAGAAA
>NW_025314990.1:0-452 GCF_018294505.1 Triticum aestivum | reverse complement strand
GATTTCCACGATTGATGAACCCCGGGGTGCGTTTATGTGTCCGTCATCAACACTCACAGTTTTGGCCACTTCTGACCTGTTTCGCGGACTATTACTCACCGTTTTGGGGTCTCGTCGCGATTTCCATAGTTGTTGAACCCCAAGATGTGCTTACGTGTTGGTCAACAACACTCCCAGTTTTGGCTGATTCTGGGCCGTTTCATGGACTATTACTCACCGTTATGGGGTCCCACAGCGATTTCCATGGTCGTCGAACTTCAAGGTGCGCTTACGTGTCGGTCATCAACAATCACAGTTTGGGCCGATTCTTGCCCGTTTCTTGGACTATTAATCTATTTTGGGGTCTCGGAGTCATTTCCATGATTGACGAACCCCGGGGTGCTTTTACGTGTTGGTCATCAACACTCACATATTCGGCCGATTCTAATACGTTCCGTGCACTATTACTCAGC
>NW_025314989.1:0-452 GCF_018294505.1 Triticum aestivum | reverse complement strand
GAAGGATCTCTGGAATTGCCTACCCGTCCGTCGAATCCTCCTCTGTCCCAACAAGGTCGGACGATGTAATCCGCGTTGGCACTCAGATGGAAGGGGTGCAGGGTTCTGGGTGCGACGAAGGAGACAGCTGCTCCACCATGTTCAAGCCTTCCGGTGACGCCGTCGGCGCCTCCCTCTCTCGCTGCTAGCGTCGCTGCAACTTTCGGGCGACATTCTCTGCCTTGAAAGCCGACGAAGGGACACCGACGGATGAGGCGGACTGCATCTTCATTGCGGTGGTTAGAGATGGGCTGGACGACATCCCCAATGATGGATCGGGGCCGGTGGTGAGGATGGGGAGCAAGAGTGGAGGACGGCGAGAGTTCGGGCACGGGAAAGGTTGAAGGGCGGCGGGAGGAGAAGGAAGGGTTTGGTGGATTTGGTGCAATTTTGTGATGGGGTCGGGCTGTCAG
>NW_025314988.1:0-452 GCF_018294505.1 Triticum aestivum | reverse complement strand
CTTTTGAAAGCCGTTTCCAAGAGGCACGGGCATTCCTCTTGCGAAAGCAAATCCGTACCTCTCGCGGAAGTAAAACGGTGTCCCTCACAAAAGAAAAAAAGAAAGAGAAAACACATTTTTTTCGATTCCAAGTGACACGGCCATGCCTCTCGCAGAAGCAAAATCGTGCCTCTCACGAAACAAAAAAAAAAAACTAGTGGAACGGCTGTGCCTCTTGCGAAAGAAAAAAAACAAAAAATTGTTTTTTTTTCATTTCCAAGAAGCACGGCTGTGCTTCCCACGAAAGCAAAATCGTACCTCTTGCGGAGGCAAAACTGTGCCTCCAACGAAAAAAATAGAGAACATGCTTTTTTCGTTTTCGAGAGGTACGACCGTGCCTCTCACGGATGGAAAACCGCGCCTCTCACGGGAAAAACACTTTTTTCGCGCGAAAAGAAAAATATCAAAAAAAA
>NW_025314987.1:0-452 GCF_018294505.1 Triticum aestivum | reverse complement strand
AACTGATTCTATAATAAGCCTTCTTGTCGTAGTCTTGCGGTTGATGTTGATAATTCAAAGGCCAATTTCTGTTTATGCTGCCACTTGCTTATGTTGTAGGCCTGATCAGTCACTTAGTCATATCGTCATATTTGTGTTAGGATTATTTTTACCTTGCAGCACAAGTAGATAGCCGTGTTCACATGTTTCCAGTGAGTTGTTGTAGAAGTGAGAACTTTATGCGGAGTATACTACCTATTCAAGGAGCTGTTTGGTATGCTGTTTGAAATATGTTTTTTTGCTTGGTATGCTGTTGGTCTGAATCTACTTACATGCTTGACTGAATTTAACTTGGTGCTGAAACAAGCACTTGGTTGGGGCCTCCTGGGTGATGCAACCAGCCTGAAGCTACTATAGATATCTGAATATTTGGCTACTGCAAATGGAGTAGTCTAACCATGAAATGGTTGCTG
>NW_025314986.1:0-452 GCF_018294505.1 Triticum aestivum | reverse complement strand
ATGAAACGGGCCAGAATCGGCCAAAACTGTCAGTGTTGATGACCAACACGTAAGCGCACCTTGTTTTCCAACAAGCATGGAAATCACTTTGGGAAATCACTTTGGGACCCCAAAACGGTGAGTGATAGTCCATGAAACGGGTCAGAATCGACAAAAACCGCGAGTCTTGATGACCGACACATAAACGCACCCCAAGGTTTGTTAACCATGGAAATCACTCCGGGACCCCAAAACCATGAGTAATAGTCCATGAAATGGGCCAGAATCGGCCGAAACTGTCAGTGTTGATGACCGGCACGTAAGCCCACCTTGGGGTTCAACAAGCAGGAAAATCACTTCGGGACCCCAAAATATTGAGTAATAGTCCACGAAACGGGTCAGAATCAACAAAAACCACGAGTGTTGATGACCGACACGTAAACGCACCCCAGGGTTCGTTAATCATGGAAGTC
>NW_025314985.1:0-453 GCF_018294505.1 Triticum aestivum | reverse complement strand
GTGGTGAGTGCGTTGGACACCGTGAGTTGGCCGGAGGATGGCCGGGAGCACGTCGGCGACGAGATCCGTGGCGGTGCATGCGGGTGATCTTCGTGCGGTGGCTACACGGCTCGGGGGCGAGAGAGGAAGGGTAGGAGGGGTAGCTAGGCTCACAGAGCACCCGTAAAGGTCACCGGCGGGGTAGGGGACAAGCTGATGCGGTGACGGCGTTGAAGTGGATCTCCCGCGACGGCGAACTCGGGCGAGGTCGGTGCGGTGGACTCGGGCCTCACGAGCACGCAGGGCTCGGTTAGCTCGACGAAGTGGACGGCGACGGAGCTCCTGGATACCACGAGACGGAGCACGGGTGGCGGGGAGCGCGGCTACGATGATGGAGCGGCGGCGGTGGCGTCGGCCATGGCTGGGGAGCGCGAGGGGGAGGAGCTGGAGAGGAGAGGGGGCGTCTGGGGGGTT
>NW_025314984.1:0-453 GCF_018294505.1 Triticum aestivum | reverse complement strand
TCGGTCCAAGCCCGAACCGAGATCGCCTCCAGCTCTGCCTCGGCCCGGTTCCTGTCACGCCAGGCCAAGGCCTCGGCGTCGTCCGGGTCCAAGCCGAGGTCCGAGTCGCCTCATCCCTCCTCCCCGGCCAGGCTGGCGAGGTCGGACCGGCTCCTGCGGAACGCGGTCCTTTCGGTGGCCGCGGCCTCCGTCGCCGCCCTCGCCAGCACGATCGGCGACCTAAAGAAGAAGGCAGAATAAGCAAAAGAAACAAGAAATCAGGGCACAGGCAAGAAACAAGACTTACCCCGTCAAGACCGGGACCGGAGTCGGCTTTGCGCGCTTCTTCGTGGCCGGCCTTCCGGGCTCGGGCGGGTCCGCTGCGCGCTTCGATCCGCGATGTCACGGCGCGACGCTGTCCTTGCCATGCGGGTGGCTCAGCGCCGCCCCATGCGAGGATCCGGCACCGCCCAC
>NW_025314983.1:0-453 GCF_018294505.1 Triticum aestivum | reverse complement strand
ATAATTTATAGAAGATTGTGAACACCAGGATAGTGTCCGGCTCTGCAAAAATAAATTCCACGTACCACCGTAGAGAGAATAATATTACACAAGTTCAATCTTCTGACGTATTTTGTGGCGTGATGTCACACCATTACCAAGCCTTTACTCGAATTTTTTTTATTGTATCACCTCAACGCGTTTAGCGAGGCGGTTTCCTTGGCATGTCTTGTCGAAGCAGAGATCGTGTTCCCCTTATTCCGGGATTCCCATCAATACGGACGTGGGTAACCCAACCGCGCCCGTTGCCACGCCCCCTCCATCAAAGGAGGGTTCCAAACGGTCACGGGGACGGCTCTTGGTATTCTTCCTCTTTATAATGAGACCAAGGCCCATTCTTTTCCTTTAATCCTCTATCGAATCCGCCCCTCGCCCCGAGTTCCAACACCCATGGCTCCATATTCGGGTACCTTC
>NW_025314982.1:0-453 GCF_018294505.1 Triticum aestivum | reverse complement strand
ACAACAACGCACCCCAAGGTTCGTTAATCGTGGAAATCACTCTGGGACCCCAAAATAGTGAGTAATAGTCCATTAAATGGGCCAGACTCGGCTATAACTTCCAGTGTTGATGACCGACATGTAAGCGCATCTTGGGGTTCAACAACTATGGAAATCGCTTCGGGACCCCAAAACAGTGAGTAATAATCGAAGAAACGGGCCAGAATCGGCCAAAACTGTCAGTGTTGATGACTGACACATAAGGGCACCTTGGGTTCCACAAATATGGAAAACGCTTCGGGACCCCGAAACAGTGAGTAATAATCCAAGAAACGGGCCAGAATCGGCCAAAACTGCCAGTGTTGATGACCGGCACGTAAGCACACCTTGGGGTTCAACAACTATGGAAATCACTTCAGCACCCCAAAACGGTGAGAAATAATCTAAGAAACGGGCCAGAATCGGCCAAAACTG
>NW_025314981.1:0-453 GCF_018294505.1 Triticum aestivum | reverse complement strand
CCGATTACCGCCGCCGTCGATTCACCGCCGACAGGACGTCCCCGAGCTCACCGTTTCCCCCATCTGGCCCCTTAGGAGCTCCTACTCCTTTTCGCCCTAGCCCTGCCGTTGTTTTCTTCCCCTAACTATGCTAACCGCCAGAGCCGTGAGCTCCTCGCTATTAGCCATGGCATAGCCATGGCCAAAGGTGCTGCACCTCGCAGCCGAGCACACAATAGAAGTATTTTTGCAGATTAGTCCCTGAGCTTTAAACGTATGTATCTTTTTAATCATAACTCCAAATGAGGTGATTCCAAAGCCTACTTTTTCATTTCATCGAGCCCGTTCTGTTGGTCATGCTTTCACTATGGTTTGACACTGCGAAAATGACCATTATGCCCTTGCCCTTATTCAGCCCCCTCCGGGAGAGTACGTTTTCCAGTGATTCGTTCCGCGAGTTTCTCGCACTTTCTC
>NW_025314980.1:0-453 GCF_018294505.1 Triticum aestivum | reverse complement strand
GGAGACCATGCAACAGAGCTTCATACTCGGCCGCATTGTTGGAATTGGTGTACACAATTTGAAGTATGTACCGGATATTGTCGCCGGTGGGGGATGTAAGAATCACCCCAGCCCCCAGTCTGGCAAGCATCTTGGAGTCGACGAAGTACATCGTCCAATGCGAGTATGTACTGTATTCCCTAGGCAGCTCGGCTTCCCTCCATTCGGCGATAAAATCGGTCAACACTTGCTAGTTTTTACATAATTTTGAAATGCAGGACCTTGATAGTCCATTTGGCTATGCGGCCAGTAGCGTTCCAGTTCTTGATTATGTCGTTCAGCGGTACCTTCAATGCCACAGCGACTGAACACTCTTGGAAGTAGTGTCAGAGTTTTCAGGATGCCATGTAGATAGTGTAGGCGATCTTTTGGTAATACGGATACCTGGATTTGCATGGGTGAGCAACTCTGATA
>NW_025314979.1:0-453 GCF_018294505.1 Triticum aestivum | reverse complement strand
TCACTGGGCCCACTCGGTAATGCATCATCATAATGAGCTCAGAGTGACCAAGTGTCTGGTCACGGGATCATGCATTACGGTACGAGTAAAGTGACTTGCCGGTAACGAGATTGAACGAGGTATTGGGATACCGACGATCGAATCTCGGGCAAGTGACATATCGATAGACAAAGGGAATAGCATACGGGGTTGATATAATCCTCGACATCGTGGTTCATCCGATGAGATCATCGTGGAGCATGTGGGAGCCAACATGGGTATCCAGATCCCGCTGTTGGTTATTGACCGGAGAGTCGTCTCGGTCATGTCTACATGTCTCCCGAACCCGTAGGGTCTACACACTTAAGGTTCAGTTACGCTAGGGTTGTAGGGATATGTATATGCAGTAACCCGAATGTTGTTCGGAGTCCCGGATGAGATCCCGGACGTCACGAGGAGTTCCGGAATGGTCCG
>NW_025314978.1:0-453 GCF_018294505.1 Triticum aestivum | reverse complement strand
CTTGTTCGTGCATGGCTCATGGGTGTGGAGGGGGATGCCAAGAAAGGCTCATCGATGTCGCAAGAAGCTGCAAGATCCAGGGCCACATGTCTTCCTGTGACAACAGGGAAAGGCTCATTAGGTGGAGGGAGCACATCACAAAATGAAGATATATACAAGCATCACTACACCGACATTACATCAAGGCTTCCTCAAGACCTTGAAGGACGAAGACAAGTTGCAGACCGGCCAGGGGCCAATACAAGATTAAAATCCATTTCCCATCAAGGTGTGACGTATGGGTTTCCCGGAGATGGAGAGTGCCAAGACCACCTTGACGTTGAAGAAGGTTTCTCCGACTCGTCCTCCTCGCCATCGTTGGAGAGTCGTCCACACTCCCCTCGTTACCATGAACTAGCTTCATTGGTTTTGTCAGATTATGAAGGCGGTGATGAAGACCTCCACACCGTGCCC
>NW_025314977.1:0-453 GCF_018294505.1 Triticum aestivum | reverse complement strand
CCAGTTTGTGCACGAGGTGCATCCAGTTTTTGCCATGACCCTCTCTACTTTTTTGCACATGCTATGCGGGTGAAATGATGATACCATGCCAAGTTTCAACCTTTTCAGAGTTCATTTATAGAGCTTTTCAATTTCAGGGCCATTTAGGTCAAAACAAATCAGTAAATGCATTAAAAATAGCAAATTATGTCAGAAAGGATTGAAAGTTGATGACGTGGCTTTGATTGTTGCATGCTGGATGCAAAAAACATCCGGAGTTGTCATAAGTTATTAAAATTTTGAATTGCCGGTGTAACAGATGAGTTTTCGTCTGAAACCCTGATACTTCGAAAGAGATTGTCCAGTTTGCACACGAAGTGCTTCTAGTTTTTGCGGTGACCCTCTCAACTTTTTTGCAGATGCTATGCGGGTGAAATGATGATTCCATGCCAATTTTAAACCTTTTGAGGGTTC
>NW_025314976.1:0-453 GCF_018294505.1 Triticum aestivum | reverse complement strand
GCGTTACCCTAAGATAGACGGGGTGGCAGTGGTGTCACGTGCTCGTCTCGGCGGCCAACGTCGCTACCGCGACGATGTCCGCCTCGACTCGCGGTACCCTAAGATAGACAGGGTGGCAGTGGTGTCACGTGCTCGTCTCGGCGTCCGTCGTCGCTACGGCGAGGACGTCCGCCTCGACTCGCGTTACCCTAAGATAGACGGGATGGCAGTGGTGTCACGTGCTCGTCTCGGCGGCCGACGTTGCTACCGCGACGACGTCCGCCTCGACTCGCGTTACCCTAAGATGGACAGGGTGGCAGTGGTCTCACGTGCTCGTCTCGGCGTCCGCCGTCGCTACCGCGACGATATCCGCCTCGACTCGTGTTACCCTAAGATAGACATGGTGGTAGGGGTGTCACGTGCTCGTCTCGGCATCCGCCGTCGCTACCGCGACGATATCCGCCTCGACTCGCG
>NW_025314975.1:0-453 GCF_018294505.1 Triticum aestivum | reverse complement strand
AAACTTGACCGGTGGTCTACCGGTGGTATACCAAGGCCACTTGACAAGCCTCGGTCTATTCCGAGAACGTTCAACACCCGCTCATGAAAAGAAACAAGAGGGGTGCGCCGGATTGCAAAATGGACAACGGGGAAAATGCTCGGATGCAAGAGACGAACACGTATGCAAATGCAATGCACATGATGACATGGTAAGGGATGCATGACATGAACCAAATGCAAAACGACAAACAAAACCCGACCACGGAGGGAATATCATAACACATAGCCGAAAATGGCAAGAGTTGGAGTTACAAATATGGAAAGTTACATCCGGGGTGTTACAACACTCCACCACTACGAGAGGATCTCGTCCCGAGATCTAGGACTGAAAGAACTCCGGATATTCGGAACGGAAGTGGTCCTCGCGTTCCCAGGTGGCTTCTCGGTCGGAATGGTGCGACCACTTCACTTT
>NW_025314974.1:0-453 GCF_018294505.1 Triticum aestivum | reverse complement strand
TTTTATTTGGATAGGGAAAAATGTGCGTTTTCAAAATTTGCTTTTTAGGCCCGGAGTAAAGTTCATTTTGTTCGACTCATTTTTAGGAGTCGGAGAAAATTTACTTTATTAGATTTGGAGATCGTTTAGATCTCGTTTTGTTTTTTTTTTCCGAGCGCGGAACAGTTTAAAAAAAAAAGAGAGAGAGAGAGAGAGAGCTCCAGCGACTTGGGCCTAAGGCCCAAGCCACCGAGCCAGCCAGGCCAGAGGCCATCGCGCGCCACGCCCAGGGAGGAGCCGCACCAGGCGCAAGGCGCTAGGGAGCCGCCATCCTTTGTGGATTCCTAGTAGGATTCATCTACTTTCGTTTTTTTTTCTAGATCTTTTCCCTCTTTTGTTTCCTAATCCTAGTCTATTTCTTGTCCCCTACCCCAAGCAAAACCCTCCCCTCCCCAATATAAATACCCAAGCACC
>NW_025314973.1:0-453 GCF_018294505.1 Triticum aestivum | reverse complement strand
GAATTTTTTGATATAATATTTGTGTTTTTAACATATTGAATTGAATTAGTTTTATTTTTCTGAATTTTTTGATATATTATTTGTATTTTTAAGATTTTGAAAAAGAAAAAGTATTTAGTTGCGCGCGGGAACGCAAAAACCCGCCAAAAAACCCTGTTTCGTTGCGCGCGGGAACGCAAAAACCCGCCAAAAAACCCTTTAGTCGCGGTTGGTCTTGCCAACCGCGACTAAAGGTTACCCTTTAGTCGCGGGTCGCCTCCCCAACCGCGACTAAAGGTTACCCTTTAGTCGCGGGTCGCCTCCCCAACCGCGACTAAAGGGGGGGCTATAAATACAAGGGCCCGAACCCTTTCTCGTCTTCTCCGATTCAACACCGCGCCGAAGGCCTGCCGCCGTCGCCCTCGCCCTCGACGCCGCCCGCCGTCGCCCTCGCCCTCGACGCCGCCCGCCGTC
>NW_025314972.1:0-454 GCF_018294505.1 Triticum aestivum | reverse complement strand
GTAACTGGGTGATTATAAAGGTGCTCTACTGGTGTCTCCGAGGGTACTTGTTGAGTTGGCATAGATCGAGATTAGTATTTGTCACTCCGATTGTCGGAGAGGTATCTCCGGCCCCTCTCGGTAATGCACATCACAATAAGCCTTGCAAGCAATGTAACTAATGATGATGTATTATGGAACGAATAAAGAGACTTGCCGGTAACGATATTGAACTAGGTATTGAGATACCGACGATCGAATCTCGGGCAAGTAACATACCGATGACAAATGGGTAGTTCTTCAACAGGCAATCACAATAGTTGCTTTTCATATGAATATATTGGTCAAATTTTACAGATCACAGTATTATAGAAAAGTTACAGCAAGTCTAACGATACTATTTTCATTATACAACACTAAAATTTCCCATGCACAGTGTGTTTCAAAGTTGTTCAAGTTTGACTTTTTTATTTCT
>NW_025314971.1:0-454 GCF_018294505.1 Triticum aestivum | reverse complement strand
CTGCTTTGAACGGGGAGTGGAGTGGATTTTGTTGGTACCTCCACTCTTTCAGGCGTACTTTTGCAGGATTGTAGGATTGTGTGACACCTTTATAGTTAGTAGAATCTGGTAGGTTATTTGCAATGTTTTGCAAATCTTCTGAACGCATGGTTCAGATCTTTGAGTACGTGGATTTGAGGCAGAAATGTGTTGAACATTCCACTAATTTTCTGCCATTCTTTATGGTACTTGAAATCTCCCCCTAATGCCTGGAAATGTTCCTCATTGAATCAGCATACTGGCCTTGAATTACTCCCCATGTGAGGGGCTTGAGATATTGACGGTAATACAGTTATTCCTCACATAGATCCCAACTATATGTTGAGGGGCCAATGATGTAAGCCGGGGTGGTGATATCGGTGTGTAACCGAATTACCGCACATAGGAAATACTTGGTAGATTTCCACGTATCAAA
>NW_025314970.1:0-454 GCF_018294505.1 Triticum aestivum | reverse complement strand
GGGGGGGGGCTACCCCCCGCGGGCTTCCCTCTCTCTCTCTCTCTCCCTTAGGCCCATGTTGGCCCAACACTTCCCCGGGGGTTTCGGTAACCCCTCGGTACTCTGGTAAAATACCCGAATCACTCGGAACCATTCCGATGTCCGAATACAACCTTCCAAAATATGAATCTTTACCTCTCGACCATTTTGAGACTCCTCGTCATGTCTCCTAGGAAGAAAGCTACACCTGCTGCCACTACACCTGCTGCTCCTCCAAGAAGGTCTCCCAGGAAGAAAACTACCAATGCTGGTACAGCCTCTACCTCTGCCGCAGGAAACAGGTCAACTTTTTAAGCTCCAAGACAGAGTGGAAGAAAAAGGACTTCTTCATACAAGTTGAAAGAGTACTTCTATGCTTCTGGGAACTAGATGCCTTTGTCTTTGTTGGCTTTCAGAACCTATGATGCCTATGTTG
>NW_025314969.1:0-454 GCF_018294505.1 Triticum aestivum | reverse complement strand
GAGGAAAACGAGAGGCAAATGGCAAATAATGTAATGCGGGAGATACAGGTATGTGATGGGTACTTGGTATGTTGACTTTTGCGTAGACCTCCCCGACAACGGTGCCATAAATCCTTCTTGCTACCTCTTGAGCACTGCGTTGGTTTTCCCCGAAGACGAAGGGATGATGCAGCAAAGTAGCGTAAGTATTTCCCTCAGTTTTTGAGAACCAAGGTATCAATCTAGTAGGAGGCTACGCGCGAGTCCCTCGTACCTGCACAAAACAAATAAATCCTCGCAACCAACGCGTTAAGGGGTCGTCAATCCCTACACGACCACTTACGAGAGTGAGATCTGATAGATATGATAAGATAATATTTTTGGTATTTTTATGATAAAGATGCAAAGTAAAATAAAAGCAAAGTAAAAGCAAAAGGAAATAGCTAAGTATTGGTAGATTAATATGATAAAGATA
>NW_025314968.1:0-454 GCF_018294505.1 Triticum aestivum | reverse complement strand
ACAAAACGGACAATCTCATTCGAAGTATCAGGGATTCACACGGAAACTCGTCTGTTACAAAGGGATTTCATTTTCTTGAACTTATTTGAACTCCTAGTTTTTCTGTTTTCAAAACGCACCATTCAAAGCCACATCATCGATTTTCAACCCTTTCTGACTTCATTTGTTATTTTTCATGCATTTACTGATTTTCTTTGAGCTATAAGACCCTGAAATTGAAAAGCACTACAAATGAACTCTGAAAAGGTTGAAAAGTTGGCATTGTGTCATCATTTCACCCACATAGCATGTGCAAGAAAGTAGAGAGGCTTACGGCAAAAACTGGATGCACTTCGTGTACAAAACGGACAATCTCATTCGAAGTATCAGGGTTTCACACGGAAACTCGTCTGTTACAAAGGGATTTCATTTTCTTGAACTTATTTGAACTCCTAGTTTTTCTGTTTTCAAAATG
>NW_025314967.1:0-454 GCF_018294505.1 Triticum aestivum | reverse complement strand
TTCGGCGCTGGTCATCGGTGATTTGGATCACGTCGAGTACGACTACATCATCACCGTTCTTTTGAACGCTTCCGTGCGCGATCTACAAAGGTATGTAGATGCATCTAATCACTCGTTGCTAGATGAACTCCTAGATGATCTTGGTGAAACGAGTAGGAAAATTTTTGTTTTCTGCAACGTTCCCCAACAGAGCGGGGCTTAACTAGTCCAGCGTCGGGGGAGAATCACGCCGGCGACGGGGTCGTTACGGTCGCCACTCCTTGTCGCGGCGAAAGGGGAGGGAGGGAGGGAATGGGGAGGAAGGATGGAGAGGGAGGAAGGAGGAAGGAGGAGAGGTACCTGGGCGGGTGCGGCCGGTCGCCGGAGAGGTCGGGGTCGGCGGCGGGGGTGGATTCCGGCGGGGGTCGGGGCGGCGGCGGCAGGGGACGGAGGAGGCGGCGGCGGCGGCGTACGG
>NW_025314966.1:0-454 GCF_018294505.1 Triticum aestivum | reverse complement strand
GCCGCCTCGCTCGCCCGCCCTCAACGCCGCCGGCCGGCCTCGGTACTGCCGCGCGCGCACGGGCCACCGGTCTCAGACAGAGAGCGAGATCGTGGAGAGAGAGAGGGGCGCCGCGGGCCACCGGAATTTTTTCTTTTTTTTTCTTTTTTTTGTTCTTTTTAATTTTAACTAGTTAATTAGTTTAACAAAAATGATAAAATAACTTAAAACTTGATAATTAACAAAAAAACCGTAAAATTTGATAATTAACAAAAAAAACGTATATAAAACTTGATAATTAACAACAAAAAAAGTAAAACTTGATAATCAATATATACAACGACCCCGCGCGTCAATGTACAACGATCCCGCTTTAAAAAAATGTACACGACCCCGCGCATATACGGAGAGGGGGCGGCGAGGGGGGCGGCGATGCGCGCGGTGTTTTTTTTGGGATCGAGAGGGGGCGGCGAGG
>NW_025314965.1:0-454 GCF_018294505.1 Triticum aestivum | reverse complement strand
GAGCATCTCCAGCCGTTGGCCCCCTAGGACGCATATAAATCGCCCCCTGGGGGCGAGCCGGTGATACAATCGGCGCTGGGGGCGGTTTTGCGTCCAGTCGTCGCCCCCAGGCGCCAAAATTGCCCCACTTTTCGGCTCACTTTCAGCGAATAAAGGGCCCATATGGGCGAGAATAGGCCCATATTCGTCGTGGTTCGTCGTGGCTCGTCATTGAATTATGAACATAAATATTTTTTATCACATAGTTCATCACAGAAAAATCAAATAGTTCAACAAAATAGTACAACAACAAATAGTTCAATACAAATTATATAGTTCAACAAATAAAAACTCATATTTCATTACACGTCGCGCCCGGTATCACCCTTGAGCCTCCATAGGTGCTCCACCAGATCATGTTGCAGCTGATGATGCACCTGTGGATCTCGGATCTCCTTACGCATACTGAGGTAGG
>NW_025314964.1:0-454 GCF_018294505.1 Triticum aestivum | reverse complement strand
TTTTTACATAGCAAACATAGAATTCACTTAAAAAACAAGGCCGCGACTACAAGCCGAAGAACTCGCCGAACATGGCGTAGTCGCCATCATTGTCGTCGTTGCCGCCGTCATCGTCCTTCTCCGCCTTCACGCAGACGCTGCTGCTGGACCCCTTTCCGGGGTCGCCCTGGCGGACCGGCGGTGGCGGCCCGTCGTCATCGCTGTCGTCGAGAACGACGACGCCTCCCTCATTGCGACCCCGAGGAACCTCTCGCCCATCTTCTGGCGGTGGCTTTGAACGGGGAGAGAGAGGGGAAAGAGTTCGTCCAACGGCAGCTGTGCACGGGGAGACAGAGGAGCTGCGTGCGGGGTGCGTCCTCCGGCGAGGGAGGTGCTGCTTATATAGCGGCGGGGGAGGTGGAGCGACGGTGTTGCGTGTACGCGTAGCGCGGGGGGCTGCGTCGCCGCGCCGTGC
>NW_025314963.1:0-454 GCF_018294505.1 Triticum aestivum | reverse complement strand
AGGAGGAGAGGTTCTCCCCTTTGTGCTTCTTCCTCCATGGCCGCCCCCCTGGATGGGGAGAGGTTCCCCTTTTGGTCCTTGGCCTTAATGGTGATGATGGACCCTACGAGATCCTCCTCCCTGGCCTCCGGTGATGAGAGCTCCTTCTGGCAGGGTGCCAGAGAGGGCCTAGATTGATATCTCGTGGTTCTGGAGGCTTGCAGCGGCGGAACATCCGATCTATGTTATGTTCTGGAGGTATGGGTATTTATAGGATAGATTGGCGTCGAGAACAAGTTAGGGGGCCCCACGGAGAGTCCAAGAGGAAGGGGGCACGCCCTCCACCCTTGTGGGGCCCACGGGACTCCCCTGCAGTAACAATTTGTTCCAGTATTTTTTATATTTTCCAGAAAAATTCTCCGTTGATTTTCAGCACATTCCAAGAACTTTTATTTCTACACAAAAACAGCACCAC
>NW_025314962.1:0-454 GCF_018294505.1 Triticum aestivum | reverse complement strand
ATAGATAGTGGGGTACCTCTCCGGCGATCCGCCGTCCCCGCTGCGGGTGGTTCTTCCTTAACTCCGGCGAGCCCCCCAACCCCTGAAAATCGACTGACCCAAAATTCGATTCAGTCGACTGAAGTGTGGCTTAATCGGAGCAGAGCAGCAGCACAAGCGAGGGGGAGAGCAGCAGCAGCAGCTAGGCGAGCGAGCGATCAAGCGAGAGTCGGAGCAGCAGCAGCAGATCCGGCTGGTATGGACACCGCCGCCGAAGGGGCCTCACACTGGGGGAGAGTCGCCGTGGAGATGTCGCCCGCGGCGCCGGCTTCATGGTAGCCGCTCCATGGGGGAGTAGGATGGAGCACCGTCGGTGTTGGGAGGTCGAGTTAAGGAGAAGGTGTGATGCGGTGAGTGTACAACCTCTTTGGTGGTGTCGAGTAGGCCTCGGCTTTGTCCGAGGAGTCGGTGAGGA
>NW_025314961.1:0-454 GCF_018294505.1 Triticum aestivum | reverse complement strand
AGTGTACAAACTAATCATGATTAGCCGTATCCCCGGTTATGTTGGGTAACGTAGCAGAAATTCAAAATTTTCCTACGTATAACCAAGATCTATCTATGGAGAAACCAGCAACGAGGGGAAGGAGAGTGCATCTACATACCCTTGTAGATCGCTAAGCGGAAGCGTTCAAGAGAACAGGGTTGAAGGAGTCGTACTCGTCGTGATTCAGATCACCGGAGATCCTAGTGCCGAACGGACGGCACCTCCGCGTTCAACACACGTACAGCCCGATGACGTCTCCCATGCCTTGATCCAGCAAGGTGAGAGGGAGAGGTTGAGGAAGATCCAGCAGCACGACGGCGTGGTGGAAGTAGCGGGATTCCAACAGGGCTTCGCTAAGCGCTGCGGGAGGAGGGAGATGTGTCACGGGAGGGAGAGGGAGGCGCCAGGCCTTAGGTATCGTTACTCCTCCTTT
>NW_025314960.1:0-454 GCF_018294505.1 Triticum aestivum | reverse complement strand
TTTTTTTCATTTCCAAGAGACACGGCGATGCCTCTCGTGGAAGCAAAACAGACACGACATGTGACGGCGCCTAAAAACCAATCCTAAATGATCGTTAGGAGGCTCCCAAAGTAGCTGTTCCATCATGGATTGAGCCAAAATGATTAACGGCAAGAGAAACCCGGCGCTTCCATCCATGTTCGCACAGGGACAGTTGTCCACTTCAAGCCTTGCCTTTGCTCAAAAATAAAAAATAGGAGAAATCAAGGCTTGCCCCATCCGAACATCCACCCGTTCCACCATCGATGTACTCCCGCGATCCGCCGCACCGGGCAACGGACGGCGAAGGTCGATCTCGCGCCCGTTCCTTTCCATTTTCCGCCTCGACCGCATTCCTCCGCGTGTTCGCTCGCTCTCTTTATATGCCTCCCTGTTCACCCACGGTTCCCACGGCTCTCTCTCTCTCTCTCTCTCT
>NW_025314959.1:0-454 GCF_018294505.1 Triticum aestivum | reverse complement strand
GTGGACTCGATGATGATAATGATGACAGTGGGATCGAGAAATCATGGCCGTCAGCCCACACTTAGGCAGAAATGGATGGTTTCAATTCTTTTCTGTTATAATTGGAAAAAAATGATAGGCAGGAGTGTTCTTCTAGATTAGCCAATCGATAGCAAGGTTTTACGCCTTGGACAATATCTAGCGACTGGCTCGGCATTGATGTCAATGTGTTCATTACCTATGACCTCTGGATGCCATGATAAGTGCACCATAGTGAGACTCGTACACCTTTTTCTCGCTAGCCGGACATAACTAACATTTTTCTAGATTAGCCGTTCGATAGCCGGACACAACTAACATTTTTTGTAAGAATGACTTCACTATGGATAATTGAGTTTGGTTGGTGTTATAATTTGCGCTCTCATATATGAAAATTTGCCGTAGCGCCCATAAATCATCCTTAACAAGAAAAAAT
>NW_025314958.1:0-454 GCF_018294505.1 Triticum aestivum | reverse complement strand
CTACTACTACTACTACTACTACTACTACTACTACTACTACTACTACTACTACTACTACTACTACTACTACTACTACTACTACTACTACTACTACTACTACTACTACTACTACTACTACTACTACTACTACTACTACTACTACTACTACTACTACTACTACTACTACTACTACTACTACTACTACTACTACTACCACTACTACTACCACTACTACTACCACTACTACTACCACTACTACTACCACTACTACTACCACTACTACTACGACTACTACTACTACTACTACTACTACTACTACTACTACTACTACTACTACTACTACTACTACTACTACTACTACTACTACTACTACTACTACTACTACTACTACTACTACTACTACTACTACTACTACTACTACTACTACTACTACTACTACTACTACTACTACTACTACTACTACTACTACTACTAC
>NW_025314957.1:0-454 GCF_018294505.1 Triticum aestivum | reverse complement strand
TATCGATTTAGCCAAGAGCGTAGGGTGGTGTAGTCGTGGTCGAGGTAGCAGTGCGAAGAACTTCGTGGTCGATGTCGAGTCGGGGAGCCGGTGTCGAGGATGTCGCCGTGGAGCTGTGGGTGCAAGGAAGCACCGAGTTTGTCATGGGCGTAGTGGTGTCAAAGTAGTGTGCACCAGGTAGAGGACGGTGTTGACGAGGCTTCGCGCTAGGTTTGCCAAACACGGGGACATGGCGTAGACGAAGGCACGCATCGGTGATGCCAGCAATGGGCATGCAAATACAGACAAAGAAGAAGTTTACGAAGCACCCTGCCAGGCTTGCCTGGGGACACATCATGGACAAAGGCACACATCGTTGTTGCCAGCACCATGCATGCGTAAATGAGAGACCTACAGGAGCTGTAGGCCATGTCGAGGAGTCGGAGGGCCAGCAGACAAGAAGACTCGGCGACGG
>NW_025314956.1:0-454 GCF_018294505.1 Triticum aestivum | reverse complement strand
AACAAATGAAGTGAGAAAGGATTGAAAAATAATGATGTGGCTTTGAATGGTGCATTTTGAACACACAAGAAGTCAGGAGTTCAAATAAGTTTTAAAAAATGAAATCCCTTTGTAACAGACGAGTTTCCGTATGAAATCCTGATACTTTGAAAGAGATTGTCCGTTTTCTACACGAAGTGCATCCAGTTTTTGCCGTAACCCTCCCAACTATCTTGCACATGCTATGTGGACGAAATGATGATACCATGCTAACTTTCAACCTTTTCAGAGTTCATTTGAAATGCTTTTCAATTTTATGGTCTTATAGCTCAAAATAATTAGTAAATGCATGAAAAATAACAAATGAAGTCAGAAAGGATTGAAAAATGATGATGTGGCTTTGAATGTTTAATTTTGAACACACAAAAAGTCAGGAGTTCAAATAAGTTTTAAAAAATGAAATCCCTTTGTAACA
>NW_025314955.1:0-454 GCF_018294505.1 Triticum aestivum | reverse complement strand
GGATTGAGAAGTTCGCATCCGGACGAAGAAAAGACCAATTTTTTGAAGGGATCTGCATCAACTTCAAGATCACTGAATTGAGATTAGAAATTTTACGGGCAGTAACCATCAGCTCTGTTAACAAAATCATCAGAGAAAATCCCGAAGATTTGGCATAGGCCGCCGTGTTTCTTAGCAGGATCATCTACTGTCACCAAACGAGCAAATCCAGCATGGAAACTTGAAGGAAGACCCGTACGTGGGCGGTCAAACCTGCCACGACCCGGAAACCGGGCCAACCACAGGATCTCCAGAGTCAGTCTCGATTGGTTTTTGTCTTAGATTAAAAAAAAGAGGGAAACGGAGGGTCACGACCCGGAGGTTGAGACAGACAGGGAATTGGCAATAAAGCGTGACTCTGAAACGGACATGGCCGCAGACTCAGGCCTCCGCTGCTCGCCTCACGCCCTGGCGC
>NW_025314954.1:0-454 GCF_018294505.1 Triticum aestivum | reverse complement strand
CCAGTTTTTGCCGTAACCCTCTCTACTCTTTTGCACATGCTATGTGGGTGAAATGATGATACCATGCCAAGTTTCGACATTTTGAGAGTTCATTTTGTAGTGATTTTCAATTTCACGGTCATTTAGCTCCCTAAACAAATCGGTAAATGACTGAAAAATAGCAAATGATATCAGAAAGTTTTGAAAATTGATGACGTCGCTTTCAATGGTGTGTACGGAACGCAAAAAAAAGTCTGGAGTTGTAATAAGTTTAAAAAAATGATGTGCCAGTCTAACAGATGAGTTCTCGTCCGAAACCTTGATACTCCGAAAGAGATTATCCAATTTGTACACGAAGTGCGTCCAGTTTTTGCCGTAACCCTCTCTACTCTTTTGCACATGCTATGTGGGTGAAATGATGATACCATGCCAAGTTTCGACATTTTCAGAGTTCATTTTGTAGTGATTTTCAATT
>NW_025314953.1:0-454 GCF_018294505.1 Triticum aestivum | reverse complement strand
CTTGTGGGGAATCGAGAACAAGAAAATCAGCAGGATATTTAGTTTTCCCACACAAGACTTCAACATCTCTTACAATTCCAATGGGTGATATGGTATCTCTATTGGCAAGCTTAATGGTACACTAGTAGGAAATGGGGCTTTTACCCCGGTTTGTAAGGGCCTTTTGTCCCGGTTTTCGAACCGGGACTAAAGGGTCGTTACTAAAGCCCTAACCCTTTAGTCCCGGTTCTTACACGAACCGGGACAGAAGGTCCTCCACGTGGCTGCTGCTGCCAGCCCAGGCAGGGGGGCCTTTGGTCCCGGTTGGTGCCACCAACCGGGACCAATAGGCAGGGCCTTTTGTCCTGGTTGGTGCCACCAACCGGGACCAATAGGCAGGGCCTTTTATCCCGGTTGGTGTCACCAACCGGGGCCAATAGGCATCCACGCATCAGCATTTCAAGGGCTGGGGTTT
>NW_025314952.1:0-454 GCF_018294505.1 Triticum aestivum | reverse complement strand
GGTTCGTTAATCATGGAAATCACTTTGGGATCCCAAAACAGTGAGTAATAGTCCGTGAAACGGGCCAGAATCGGCCAAATCTGTGAGTGTTGATGACCGACACGTAAGTGCACCTTGGGTTTAACAAATATTGAAATCGCTTCGGGACCCCAAAACGGTGAGTAATAGTCCACGAAACGGGTGAGAGTCGGCCAAAACTGTGAGTGTTGATGACCGACACGTAAACACACCCCAGGCTTTGTTAATCGTGGAAATCACACCGGGACCCAAAACAGTGAGTAATAGTCCATGAAACGGGCCAGAATCGGCCAAATATGTGAGTGTTGACGACCGACACGTAAGCACACGTTGGGGTTCAACAACCATGGAAATCACGTCGGGACCCCAAAACGGTGAGTAATAGTCCACGAAACGGGTCAGAATCGGCCAAAACTATGAGTATTGGTGACCAACA
>NW_025314951.1:0-454 GCF_018294505.1 Triticum aestivum | reverse complement strand
AAGACCGGCCGACGTGGTTGTGTCGTGGCGGATGATGCGGCTTGAAACTGCGTCAGTATTTTCCCAAAGAGGAAGGGATGATACAACACAGCTAGTAGGTATTTCCCTCAGTTATGAAACCAAGGTATTAATCGAGTAGGAGAACCAAACAATACTATGTAAACGGTACCTGCACACACACAAAAAAATCCTCACAACCCAACGCGTAAGAGGGGTGGTCAATTCCTCCATGGTAAAAAAGATAGATTGATTTGTGGTAGTTTGGATAAATAGATCTGAATAAAACACGAAATAAAATAAGTAAAAAAAAGTGCAGCAAGGTATTTTTGGGTTTTTGGAAATATAGATCTGAAAACAAATGCGACAAAAGATAGATCGGAAGGCAAATATGATAAAAGATAGACCCGAGGGCCATAGATTTCACTAGTGGCTTCTCTCGAGAAAATAGCACATG
>NW_025314950.1:0-455 GCF_018294505.1 Triticum aestivum | reverse complement strand
TTTTCTAAAAAAAAGCATGGACATGGTTAAGATTCCATAAAACTAGAGACACGCTTTTTTCCGTAAGCACTAGAGATAAGGTTGTTGCAACTTTCTTTTTTTTTTGACAGAAAGACTGACCCCTTATAGTATTATTGATGCAACAAACACAAATTACAAATACCATGCCTTGAACCTGGATGGATGGAAAGACATCAGCCCCTTCCTATCACTAGGCTATGCCTTAGTCTGCAATTTGGGTTGAACCTGCGTGGATGAGAAGGCATTAGCCCCTTCCCAGCACTAGGCTATGCCTTAGTCCGCAATTTGGATTGAACCTGGGTGGGCGGAAAGGTTGTTGCAACTTGCAACACAAGTGGGAAAAGATTAACCCTCAGCCCGTCTGGATAGACTCGGGAATAGTGAGGACTTAGCGCTAAGATGGTACTAGGCAGGAAGTTGTCAAAAAAAAAAAA
>NW_025314949.1:0-455 GCF_018294505.1 Triticum aestivum | reverse complement strand
CCTTCGTGGTCAGGCTGACCGTGCTTCCGGCATCATCAGTAACCTCGGGAGATTGGTTTAGCGATTGCTAAAGCGCAACGTCGTGCACGTTTGTAGTCGGATCGTCAAAGTCGTTTCCACCAAATCGATAGTTATCATCTCATCGAAAGATCGGGACACACCCCGCCTCTATCAAGTGGTATCAGTTTTCAGGTTGCTCGGTGAGAATTTCCAGTTTTCCTAGATTAGATTTATTTTCTTACCTATTGTCCGAGAAAAAGCCACAAAAAAGAGTTAGATCTATTCATCCTTGGTCGAAGCCAATCTGAGCCTTTGCAATTTTCTTTTCATTGCTTGCATAGTTGAATTATCGGTTGCATCGTCATGTCGAGTTGCTGGTCTTAGTGTCTAGTTCTATTAGAGTTTCGAGTTCTGTTCACATTAGTCACGCCACCGCTGCATCATTATCTCTTCCG
>NW_025314948.1:0-455 GCF_018294505.1 Triticum aestivum | reverse complement strand
AATGCTTTTCAATTTTAGGGTCTTATAGCTCAAAATAATTAGTAAATGCATGAAAAATAACAAATGAAGTTAGAAAGGAATGACAAATGATGATGTGGCTTTGAATGGTGCATTTTGAACACACAAAAAGTCAGGAGTTCAAATAAGTTTTTAAAAATGAAATCCCTTTGTAACAGACGAGTTTCAAGATGAAATCTTGATACATTGAAAGAGATTGTCCGTTTTGTACACGAAGTGCATCCAGTTTTTGCCGTAACCCTCTCAACTTTCTTGCACATGCTATGTGGATGAAATGATGATATCATGCCAACTTTCAACCTTTTCAGAGTTCATTTGAAATGCTTTTCAATTTTAGGGTCTTATAGCTCAAAATAATTAGTAAATGCATGAAAAATAACCAATGAAGTCAGAAAGGATTGAAAAATGATGATGTGGCTTTGAATGGTGCATTTTGA
>NW_025314947.1:0-455 GCF_018294505.1 Triticum aestivum | reverse complement strand
AGTTTTTGCCGTAACCCTCTCAACTTTCTTGCACATGCTATGTGGATGAAATGATGATACAATGCCAACTTTCAACCTTTTCAGAGTTCAATTGAAATGCTTTTCTAATTTAGGGTCTTATAGCTCAAAATAATTAGTAAATGCATGACAAATAACAAATGAAGTCAGAAAGGATTGAAAAATGATGATGTGGCTTTGCATGGTGCATTTTGAACACACAAAAATTTAGGAGTTCAAATAAGTCTTAAAAAACGAAATACCTTCGTAACAGACGAGTTTCCGGATGAAATCCTGATACTTTGAAAGAGATTGTGCGTTTTGTACACGAAGTGCATCCAGTTTTTGCCGTAAGCCTCTCAACTTTCTTGCACATGCTATGTGGATGAAATGATAATACCATGCCAACTTTCAACCTTTTCAGAGTTCATTTGAAATGCTTTTCAATTTTAGGGTCT
>NW_025314946.1:0-455 GCF_018294505.1 Triticum aestivum | reverse complement strand
TATTCTGACCTGTTTCTTCGAATATTACTCACTGTTTTGGGGTCCCGAAGCGATTTCCATAGGTGTTGGTCATCAACACTGGCAGTTTTGACCGATTCTGGCCCGGTTCTTGGACTATTACTCACTGTTTTGGGGTGCCAGAGCGATTTCCATAGTTGTTGAACCCCAAGGAGCGCTTACGTGTCGGTCATCAACACTGGCAGTTTTGGCCGATTCTAGCCCGTTTCGTGGACGATTACTCACTATTTGGGGTTCCCGGAGTGATTTCCATGATTAACGAACCCTGGGGTGCGTTTACATGTCGGTGATCAATACTGGTAGTTTTGGCCGATTCTGACCCGTTTCTTGGATTATTACTCACTGTTTTGGGGTCCCGAAGCGATTTCCATAATTGTTGAACCCCAAGGTCCGCTTACGTGTCGGTCATCAACACTGGCAGTTTTGGCCGATTCTGG
>NW_025314945.1:0-455 GCF_018294505.1 Triticum aestivum | reverse complement strand
CAATCAAAGAACTCAACTATGATTTCAAACTTGCCGGTGAAAAGAGGTTATTTGACATTAGCTCACTAGATGAATGGAGGACCCAAGCCTATGAAAATACCAAACTATTCAAAGAAAAAGTTAAGAGATGGCATGACAAAAGAATACAAAAGCGGGAATTCAATGTTGGTGAATATGTTCTATTGTACAATTCTCGTTTTAGATTTTTTGCAGGAAAACTTCTTTCCAAATGGGAAAGGAACATATATCATCAAAGAAGTTTACCGCCCAGGAGCTACTAAGATCAATAATGCCGAAGGCACTAATCCGAACATGGTCAATGGACAAAGAATTAAGCACTATATTTCAAGTATGCCTATTAATGTTGAAACTAATATTATCCAAACCATGACACCGCAGGAATACATAAAAGAGACCTTCTAGAACACTCCAGAACCCTGAAAAGGAAGAAGTAC
>NW_025314944.1:0-455 GCF_018294505.1 Triticum aestivum | reverse complement strand
AAAATAACAAATGAAGTCAGAAAGGGTTGAAAATCGATGATGTGGCTTTGAATGGTGCATTTTGAACACAGAAAAACTAGGAGTTCAAATAAGTTCAAGAAAATGAAATCCCTTTGTAACAGACGAGTTTTCGTGTGAAATCCTGATACTTCGAATGAGATTGTCCGTTTTGTACACGAAGTGCATCCAGTTTTTCCCGTAAGCCTCTCTACTTTCTTGCACATGCTATGTGGGTGAAATGATGACACCATGCCAACTTTCAACCTTTTCAGAGTTCATTTGTAATGCTTTTTTCAATTTCAGGGTCTTATAGCTCAAAAAACAGTAAATGCATGAAAAATAACAAATGAAGTCAGAAAGGGTTGAAAATCGATGATGTGGCTTTGAATGGTGCATTTTGAACACACAAAAACTAGGAGTTCAAATAAGTTCAAGAAAATGAAATCCCTTTGTAA
>NW_025314943.1:0-455 GCF_018294505.1 Triticum aestivum | reverse complement strand
CCGGACGCGGGGGAGGGTGCAACGGGCGACGTGGGAGGGGTTGGTTGGTGGGTGGCAGAAGCTGGTGGTAGGTGGGGCCCAGGCGGGGTAGGTGGGAAGGATCCAGGGGGGAAATCGTGGCTGGGCTGGATGTTTGCATGGGGATTTTCTATGGATGTGCCCGTGGTGTGGTCCGGCGTGCGGCAGCTGTATGGAAAAATTATTTCATCGAATATAACATGGCGAGAGACGATGACGCGGCGTGAGTCGAGGTCGAAACACCGGTAACCCTTGTGCTCAAGTGCATAGCCAAGGAAGACGCAGCGGGACGAGCGGGGAGCGAGTTTGTGATCCATGGTGGCATATTGGTTCGGGAAGCATAGGCAGCCGAAGACACGAAGGTGGTCATATGTGGGTGCAACACCATAGAGAAGAAAATGCGGTGTGTGTGGCGCAATGACACGAGAGGGACGCCG
>NW_025314942.1:0-455 GCF_018294505.1 Triticum aestivum | reverse complement strand
GTGCAAAAGAGTAGAGAGGGTTACGGCAAAAACTGGACGCACTTCGTGTACAAACTGGACAATCTCTTTCGGAGTATCAGGGTTTCGGACGAGAACTCATGTGTTACACTGGCACTTCATTTTTTTAAACTTATTACAACTCCAGACTTTTTTTGCATTTCGTACGGACCATTCAAAGCGACGTCATCAATTTTCAACACTTTCTGACATCATTTGCTATTTTTCAGTCATTTACCGATTTGTTTAGAGAGCTAAATGACCGTGAAATTTAAAATCACTACAAAATGAACTCTGAAAATGTCGAAACTTGGCATAGTATCATCATTTCACCCACATAGCATGTGCAAAAGAGTAGAGAGGGTTACGGCAAAAACTGGACGCACTTCGTGTACAAACTGGACAATCTCTTTCGAAGTATCAGGGTTTCTGACGAGAACTCATCTGTTACATGGGCA
>NW_025314941.1:0-455 GCF_018294505.1 Triticum aestivum | reverse complement strand
AAATAATTAGTAAATGCATGAAAAATAACAAATGAAGTCAGAAAAGATTGAAAAATGATGATGTGGCTTTGAATGGTGTATTCTGAACAGACAAAAAGTCAGGAGTTCAAATAAGTTTTAAAAAATGAAATGCCTTTGTAACAGACGAGTTTCCGTATGAAATCCTGATACTTTGAAAGAGATTGTCCGTTTTGTACACGTAGTGCATCCAGTATTTGTCGGGACCCTCTCAACTTTCTTGCACATTCTATGTGGATGAAATGATGATACCATGCCAACTTTCAACCTTTTCAGAGTTCATTTGAAATGCTTTTCAATTTTAGGGTCTTATAGCTCAAAATAATTAGTAAATGCATGAAAAATAACAAATGAAGTCAGAAAGGATTGAAAAATGATGATGTCGCTTTGAATGGTGCATTTTGAACACACAAAAATTCAGGAGTTCAAATAAGTTT
>NW_025314940.1:0-455 GCF_018294505.1 Triticum aestivum | reverse complement strand
TCGAAGACCACGCGGAAATACTAGTGAGACTGAAGTCTCTCTGCAAAAACATAAAATAGGCAAACGTGAGTACAAATGTACCCAGCAAGACTTACATCAGAACTAACTACATATGCATCATTTTCAACAAAGGGGTGGTGGGGTTTAACTGCAGCAAGCCAGCTTTGACTCGGTGGCTATCCTGAACTACGACTGCAAGCGACTCTTTTGAGGTGGCGCACACGAGTCCACATATTCACCATATCAATACACCACTATGGATCCGCTCCCGTCTCCCTACGAGAACGCCATCCATAGCACTCACGCTTAACTTGCGTATTTTAGGGTATCCACTTTCACTTGTCTATGAACTGATATAAGCAACCCAGAAGTCCTTTACCGCGGACACGGCTATTCGAATAGATGATGTTAACCCTGCAGGGGTGTACTTCTTCACACACGCTCTCACCACTTAC
>NW_025314939.1:0-455 GCF_018294505.1 Triticum aestivum | reverse complement strand
CACCGCCCTCATAACCAACGTCCCTACCCGAGCCCCTTCCTTCGCACCGGCGAACTTCGGCGAGCTTTGAAAAATCGACTGACCCACTTTTGAAATTTAGTCTACTGTCATTTTACTAGTGTGGAATATAAAAGGGGAAAACCATAAGCGTTGCGAGTATAGTGTTGAGCGTGCCATGGCGGATGTGAAGGTGCAAACCGGACAATGGCAACTTCACAGCCAATGTTTTCTTTCAACTAGCAAGTAAATGATGGACAAGAAATCAAAGTAAAGTAGTGGCGACCTATTTTCTTGCTGCGATAAATAAGTCGAGCAGATACGAAAGAGTAGTGCCTCTGGTGTGATGCTGTGTATGCATGTGTTGACGGTGCTGCGGTAGCGATGGCTGTCGGCGGCGTGGACAAAGATCTAGGAGGGTAGACGGTGGCGGTGGGGCACGGTCGACGAGACGGTTG
>NW_025314938.1:0-455 GCF_018294505.1 Triticum aestivum | reverse complement strand
TGAAGGAAAAGAATTTAGGAAAATTTTATTTTAAAGATGATCCCTTCCTAGACTTTTATTGTTGATTATATTCTTTTCATTGAAGTGGTCATGTTATATCTTTTCTTTGAAGTGGTTCGATTGTGCCCAAGTGGCTTTGTTGTTTCCAGGGAATGATGCTGAGTGGCCTATGTTTTGCCAGAATGTTGATTCATTTCTGTTCCGGCAAATTTTAGGTTCTCGATTTGTCCACTTTTTAGCAATGGTCATACCGAAATTTTCCGTGAATTTCGGCATGACTTGTGCTACAAACTAGGACATATCGAGTGCCCGGGATTTGCCGCACCAGGAAGGAGTCAACATTCCTGCAAAACAATAGGCCTTTTTATGTCATTATTCATTTTATTAGGTCTAGAATCAATTGACTAGATTTAATCATAGGAAACATGGCTAGCAACGATGAAGGACAGGGTTCT
>NW_025314937.1:0-455 GCF_018294505.1 Triticum aestivum | reverse complement strand
AAAATGATTTTTGTTGGGTTTTATTGCAACAGCAACACTATTTGAGTTTTGTAAATTTTTGAGGATTTTATTTGAACTTGAAAAATAGTTCATGTTGTAGGAAATCTTTTTCTGATCATTTTGATATATATATGTCCTATATAAAATATTGGTATTTAATTATATTTTCTACCTCTCACCATTCAAAAAAATAGGAAAAAAAGGACCCAGGCGCCAGCCAGGCCAACCGGCCCAGCCAGCGCCGAGGCGGCCCAGCCAGCCGACCGACCGACCGGCCCAGCCGACTGAGCCCACCAGGCGCCCGAGCAGCCCAGCGCCCGAGCAGCCGAGCCCCCCCCTCGCCCGAAACCCTTCCGCATCGGTCGCCCGCCCGACTCCTCTCTCTCCCCCTCTCGCTGACACCGGACCCCACCACCTTCTTCCTCCCCAAGCCAACGCCACCGCGCCGCCCCGCC
>NW_025314936.1:0-455 GCF_018294505.1 Triticum aestivum | reverse complement strand
GCTCAGGAGTAATGTGTTTTTACATGCTCGTTGCTAGCGATTTACTACATAAAAATTGTTGACCCACTCAAAAACGCGAATCAAACCCAAAATGAAATATCTCGATTCAATGAAATAGCGCGTTCACTAGGTCAAAATAGTGAACTAAATCCAAAATTGAACACCTCAATCGAGTAGCCTGTTGTACAGTATTATAGTATTCCATGAACATGTTGAAAGTCAAATTAATGAACTTGTTTGATATATGCATATATCCGTTCATGTGAGGATTGCAGACAACATGTTCTCCAATTTAAATATTTGAATGCAAGTTTATATCGAAACATGGTTTATATCAGTCTTTGATGCATAAAATGCGACCCCCTCTCCCGGACTCCTGTTCTCTCTCTCTCTCTCTCACTGACAATCTTCAATTCTCCCTTTCTCTCCATCTCACTCTCTCTCTCTCTCTCTCT
>NW_025314935.1:0-455 GCF_018294505.1 Triticum aestivum | reverse complement strand
ACCTCCAGATCGGGCACTAGTAGCTCTAGGCTGCAGACGCCCCTAAGATAAACACCAAGGCGCTGCTTCCCCGATGTAATAGTCATACTAGCGCCTGTTACACCGGGGAATGCTTCCATTAATTGGGAATCAACTGGCCAGAAATTGAAATTCAGGGGGGCGACAGACCTCTAGCTAAGGTGAAATAGTATATGAGGAGAAACCTTGTCCATCGCGAGTTACTAGGAACATCTAGTAGCAAGAAGAAGCGGTCAACTAGTGTCTTCTGTGGGATGAATACCGTGCTAGCAGAGACGTAAGATTTGCATGAATAAGGGAAGAGGAGTACCTTCTTCAGTTGCCGGTGTGGTCACCTCCACATGTCGTGCCGATCTTCTTGTTTTTACCGGGTAAACCGATGTTCTGGAGGGTGCAGGCTTGGACGAATCCATGGCCAAATTGTTGACTGTGTTGCC
>NW_025314934.1:0-455 GCF_018294505.1 Triticum aestivum | reverse complement strand
CATGTGCGAAATAGTAGAGAGGGTCACGGCAAAAACTTGACGCACGTCACGTACAAATTGGACAAACTCTTTAGGAGTATCAGGGTTTCGGACGAGAACTCATCTGTTACACGGGCACTTCAATGTTTTTTAAACTTATTTGAACTCCGGACTTCTTTTGTGTTCATTATGCAACATTCAAAGTGACATCGTCAATTTCCAACATGTTCTAACATCATTTGTAGTTTTTCGGTCATTTACCTAATTGTTTAGAGAGCTAAATGACCGTGAAATTGAAAATCACTACAAAATGAATTCTGAAAATGTTGAAACTTGGCATGGTATCATCATTTCACCCGCATAGCATGTGCGAAAGAGTAGAGAGGGTCACGGCAAAAACTGGACGCACGTCACGTACAAACTGGACAAACTCTTTCGGAGTATCAGGGTTTCGGACGAGAACTCATCTGTTACAC
>NW_025314933.1:0-455 GCF_018294505.1 Triticum aestivum | reverse complement strand
GCTCTATCTTTGTTTTCTTTAGCTCTGTGTGAGCACTTTTTGTTCTTCTTTGTTTGAGACTTTGTGACCTCTGTCGAACCTTTTGCTTGGTAATATAGGTGGCCGTATGCATCGCTCTGATGCAGAGGCCGGGGATATCCCCTTTTCAAAAAAAAACTATGGGTCTAAAAAACAACATCCTGGGTCTATTTTATCCTTTCGGCATCCACCATCAACATGCGTGCATGTCAGCAAACTCGATATAATACGCGAGATGAACGGGTTTCCAAAGAGGTGGCCCGGTGATGATGTTAACTAAAGATGGTAATGTGCTCTCCATTGAAAACGACTCCCCAAAAGTCTCAAGTGGATCGTAAGGCGAAAGTTCTTATGGTGCATTAAGAAATAATGAACTGTAGCGACTTTTCAATGGAGCGATAAGGCGTGGAGTCTTATTATCAGGCATTATTGCTAAG
>NW_025314932.1:0-455 GCF_018294505.1 Triticum aestivum | reverse complement strand
CCATGAAACGGGCCAAAATCGGCAAAAACTGCCAGTGTTGATGACCGACATGTAAGCGCACCTTGTGGTTCAACAACTATGGAAATCGCTTCGGGACCCCAAAACAGTGAGCAATAATCAAAGAAACGGGCCAGAATCGGCCAAACTGCGAGTGTTGATGACCGACACATAAAGGCACCCCAGGATTCGTTAATCATGGAAATCACTCTTGGACCCCAAAACAGTGAGTAATAGTCCATGAAACGGGCCAGAAAGGGCTAAAACAGCCAGTGTTGATGACCGACACGTAACCGCACCTTGGGGTTCAACAACTATGGAAATTGCTTCGGGACCCCAAAACTGTGAGTAATAATCCAACAAACGGGCCAGAATCGGCCAAACCGCGAGTGTTGATGACTGACACGTAAACGCACCCAGGGTTCGTTAATCGTTGGAATCACTCTGGGACCCCAAAC
>NW_025314931.1:0-455 GCF_018294505.1 Triticum aestivum | reverse complement strand
GAGCTCAACCTCCATTGGCATTTTTCACAAATGTTGCATCCTATAATTAATTGTCCGTGGGTTGCCACGGGGTATAAATATGCTAGTGGTCCATCCTCAATCGTGTAAAACATTTATCTTTAGATCCTCATGCACATAAGCAACATTTGTTGATTTTTTCCTCTAACCGATCTTTTTTGTCGTCCTCCTCGCCCTCGCTCTCTTCAGCCACTACTGCCTCCCCAGTCTAAGCTCACCAGCACCGTTAGCGATGCATCCGGCTCAAAATTTTCCATCTTTCCTCATCCACACTATGAATTTCGAGGGATTATTTTGCCATTTTCTTCTCCTTTCAGAATGGTCAAACAATAATATCAACATAGAAGTAATTAGCATAAAACACCAAAAGTTCTCTATGCCCACACACGGGCAGCACGACCTCTCATGTCTTGCCTTCATAATGTGAGTCCACCCCC
>NW_025314930.1:0-455 GCF_018294505.1 Triticum aestivum | reverse complement strand
TATGATATAACCCCCATCTTTTTATCCTCGATGGCAACAATACAATACGTGCCTTGCTGCCCCTACTGTCACCGGGAAAGGACATCGCAAGATTGAACCCAAAGCTAGTCACTTCTCCCATTGCAAGAAAGATCAATCTTGTAGGCCAAACTAAACCGATAATTCGAAGAGACTTGCAAAGATATCAAATCATGCATATAAGAATTCGGAGAAGAAGCAAATAATATTCATAGATAGTCTCGTGCATAAATCCATAATTTATTGGATCTCGACAAACACACCGCAAAAGAATATTACATCGAATAGATCTCCAAGAACATCGAGGAGAACTTTGTATATAGAATCAAAGAGAGAGAAGAAGACATCTAGCTAATAACTATGGACCCGAAGGTTCGAACCGGTCGACTGACCGAACCCCCTTCTTCCCGGTGTACGGTGTCGAGGCTGTGCTTCCG
>NW_025314929.1:0-455 GCF_018294505.1 Triticum aestivum | reverse complement strand
CACCTTGTTTAACTTATGTCTGTACTCGGATATTATTGCTTCCGCTGACTCATTTATGATCGACCATTCGTATTCGAGCCCTCGAGGCCCCTGGATTGTAATATGAAGCTTGTATGACTTAATTTGTTTTTAGAGTTCTGTTGTGATATCTTCCCATGAGTATCTGATCTTGTCCGTACATGTTTGTGTGTATGATTAGTGTATGATTGAATCGAGGCGTCACAAAAGTCAGGGTGGTTCTCAAAAAAATGCAACATAACAGTTCGGTGGTGACTTAAATGTGTACCGCGGGCTAACTCACAGAAAATGCAGGGGGTTTTCGGCAAAATTGTGTGATGGACCGCTAGAAGCACTCCCTGGTTTATTATTACTAGCAAACATGATCGTGCGTTGCAATAGGAGAAAAAATCGCTCCTCATAGACACACCCGACTACACCAACAAATTATTTGAAAT
>NW_025314928.1:0-456 GCF_018294505.1 Triticum aestivum | reverse complement strand
CCTTATACAGGGAATTTGACCTAAATTCATACTGAATTTCTCTGAAGTTAGTAGAAATTTATTATGAATTTAGGTCAAATTTTCTCTATAAGCACATCTATGCTCATTTTTATAGTAAAGTTAATCACAACTATTTTTTCTTCTATTTATTTCTGAGTAGTTTTTTATATTTTTTTCTTTTCTGCTATATTTATTTTTTTCTTTTTGTTTCCGAGTTGTAATAAGTCATTAAAAATAAGCATCTATGCTCATTTTTTTAGTAAAGTTAATCACAACTATTTTTTCTTCTATTTATTTCTGAGTAGTTTTTTATATAGTTTTTTTCCTTTTCTGCTATATTTATTTTTTTTCTTTTTATTTCTGAGTTGTAATAAGTCATTAAAAATAAGCATCTATGCTCATTTTTTTAGTAAAGTTAATCACAACTATTTTTTCTTCTATTTGTTTCTGAGTAGT
>NW_025314927.1:0-456 GCF_018294505.1 Triticum aestivum | reverse complement strand
CTATAGCCTACTAAAAATAATTTTACACTAGAGTTGAACTAGCTCTATAAGATAGTTCAAATAATTTTACACTAGAGTTGAACTAGCTCTATAGTCTAGTACAAATAATTTTACACTAGAGTTGAACTAGCTCTATAAGCTAGTTGAAATAATTTTACATTGGAGTTGAACTAGCTCCATAAGCTAGTTGAAATAATTTTACACTAGAGTTGAACTAGCTATATAAGCTAATTCAAATAATTTTACACTAGAGTTTAACTAGCTCTATAAGCTAGTTCAAATAATTTTACGCTAGAGTTGAACTAGCTCTATAGCCTAGTACAAATAATTTTACACTAGAGTTCTACTAGCTCTATAGCTAGTACAAATAATTTTACACTAGAGTTGAACTAGCTCCATAAACTAGTTCAAATAATTTTACACTAGAGTTGAACTAGCTCTATAGCCTAGTATAAA
>NW_025314926.1:0-456 GCF_018294505.1 Triticum aestivum | reverse complement strand
ACCAACAATCCAAAATGACTAGTTTCTGTTCCAAGGGCCGGAATTTTGAAAACCCTGTGAACTTTAGAGGTACTAAAGATTACCGAAATACATCTGAACCATTAAGTGTAGGTAGCACTGAGCACACAACAAACCCTAATGACCGTCCTGCCTAATGAGTAATGAATCAATTAGAAAATGGGTGATGAGGAGTGGCTGCTGAGTGTTGAGGACGTATCTCAGGATAAATCGGGTTGGCTAGGTGGGTGCTGCACGCCTGAGCCCTGAACGGACTGGGAAGGTAGGCACGGCGGCGCGCCCGGGCAGCGGTGACGCTGTTGGGCGAGCGGCTCCTGGCCTCCTGTTAGTCCGGCGTCTCCTCCTAGAGTCATGCCGTCCGGGGACGGCAAGTCGCCGGCGAGGCAGGCGGCTGGGGGCGAGTAGAGATCGGAAGCGCGCAGCAGAACAGAGGGGAAT
>NW_025314925.1:0-456 GCF_018294505.1 Triticum aestivum | reverse complement strand
CTACTCTTTTGCACGTGCTATGCGGGCGAAATGATGATACCATGCCAAGTTCCAACATTTTCAGAGTTCATTTTGTAGTGATTTTCAATTTCACCGTCATTTAGCTCTCTAAACAAATCGGTAAATGACTGAAAAACAGGAAATGATGTCAGAACCTGTTGGGAATTGATGACGTCGCTTTGAATGATGCATACTGAACGCAGAAATAGGCTGGAGTTCAAATAAGTTTAAAAAACATTGAAGTGCCCGTGTAACAGATGAGTTCTCGTCCGAAACCCTGATACTCCGAAAGAGATTGTCCAGTTTGTACACGAGGTGTGTCCAGTTTTCGCCGTGACCCTCTCTACTCTTTTGCACATGCTATGCGGGCGAAATGATGATACCATGCCAAGTTCCAACATTTTCAGAGTTCATTTTGTAGTGATTTTCAATTTCACCATCATTTAGCTCTCTAAA
>NW_025314924.1:0-456 GCF_018294505.1 Triticum aestivum | reverse complement strand
ATCTCACTCTGGTTGACCTACGAGGTTCGGTAGTAAATTTATCTGAAGTTACATGATCATCATCATTAGCTTCCTCACTAATTGGTGTAGGAGTCACAGAAACAGATTTCTGTGATGATCTACTTTCCAATAAGGGAGCAGGTACAGTTACCTCATCAAGTTCTACTTTCCTCCCACTCACTTCTTTCAAGAGAAACTCCTTCTCTAGAAAGGATCCATTCTCAGCAACGAATGTCTTGCCTTCGGATCTGTGATAGAAGGTGTACCCAACTATCTCCTTTGGGTATCCTATGAAAACACATTTCTCCGATTTGGGTTTGAACTTATCAGAATGAAACTTTTTCTTATAAGCATCGCAACCCCAAACTTTAAGAAACGACAACTTTGGTTTCTTGCCAAACCACAGTTCATACGGTGTCATCTCAACGGATTTAGATGGTACCCCTTTTAACGTAA
>NW_025314923.1:0-456 GCF_018294505.1 Triticum aestivum | reverse complement strand
TTTTTTTCGGTCATTTACCTAATTGTTTAGAGAGCTAAATGACCGTGAAATTGAAAATCACTACAAAATGAATTCTGAAAATGTTGAAACTTGGCATGGTATCATCATTTCACCCGCATAGCATGTGCGAAAGAGTAGAGAGGGTCACGGCAAAAACTGGACGCACTTCATGTACAAATTGGACAAACTCTTTCGGAGTATCAGGGTTTCGGACGAGAACTCATCTGTTACACGGGCACTTCAATGTTTTTTTAACTTATTTGAACTCCGGACTTATTTTGTGTTCAGTATGCAGCATTCAAAGCGACATCATCAATTTCCAACATCTTCTAACATCATTTGTTGTTTTTCGGTCATTTACCTAATTGTTTAGAGAGCTAAATGATCGTGAAAATGAAAATCACTACAAAATGAATTCTGAAAATGTTGAAACTTGGCATGGTATCATCATTTCAC
>NW_025314922.1:0-456 GCF_018294505.1 Triticum aestivum | reverse complement strand
TGAACCATTGGATGTAGTAAGGATGTGGATGTGGTCTTGTGGTGAGAGAAAGCTTCTCCACCATCTCCATGCTAGCCAAGTTGTTGAAACTACCTCCGTCTATGATGACGCGCACAGAACGTTCCTTCACAACTCCCTTAGTATGGAACAAATTGTGCCTCTGATTTTGCTCAGCTTGTGTGACCTGCACACTCAAAACACGTTGAGCAACTAAACATTCATACCTGTCAGCGTCTTCAGGAGCCATGTATTGTGTCTCATGATCAGAATCATCTCCACCATGTTCTTCACATGTAATAAGAGCCAAAGTCTCCTCATCATCGCCCCTGCCATCTACCACCACCGCTTATCCGCCACCGCTTCGAATCCGTATCCATATACCACCACCGCTGTCATATACCACCACCGCTGCCATCTACCACCATATATCCACCACCAATCCGAGTTCTTGTCATA
>NW_025314921.1:0-456 GCF_018294505.1 Triticum aestivum | reverse complement strand
AAATGATGATACCATGCCAAGTTCCAACATTTTCAGAGTTAATTTTGTAGTGATTTTCAATTTCACCGTCATTTAGCTCTCTAAACAATTCTGTAAATGACTGAAAAACAGCAAATGATGTCAGAACGTGTTGGAAATTGATGATGTCGCTTTGTATGATGCATACTGAACGCAAAAATAGGCTGGAGTTCAAATAAGTTTAAAAAACATTGAGGTGCCCGTGTAACAGATGAGTTCTCGTCCGAAACCCTCATACTCCGAAAGAGATTGTCCAGTTTGTACACGAGGTGCGTCCAGTTTTCGCCGTGAACCTCTCTACTCTTTTGCACATGCTATGCGGGCGAAATGATGATACCATGCCAAGTTTCAACATTTTTAGAGTACATTTTGTAGTGATTTTCAATTTCACCGTCATTTAGCTCTCTAAACAAATCGGTAAATGACTGAAAAACAGCA
>NW_025314920.1:0-456 GCF_018294505.1 Triticum aestivum | reverse complement strand
AGAAGAGGGGGAAACGGTGGCGTAGCTCACCGCGGTTGCAGTGGGCGTCGAAGCGGGCTCGGGGACGCGCTGGAGACGGCGAATTCGTCGGCGACGGTGGTCGGAGTCCAAAGAGGGGAACGGCGACGTGGCGGCGATGCAGGGCTTCCGGGGACTCGTGGAGCGGTGGGGAGGAAGAGGGAGTCGAGGCGGAGCTTCTGAGCTACTCGGGGGAGCGAGGGGTGGCCGGAGTCAGTGGCTAAGGCGAACGGCGGCGACGGTGTGCTTCGGCCGAGAGCGAGAGAGAGCGAGGGAGAAACGGGGGAGAGTGAGCGAGAGCAGGGGGGATCGGGACGGGCTGCGGGCGTCGTCCACGCGGCCAGGGGGGGGTCGGCAAGCAGGAGGTGGCCGCGCGGCCGCGCGCGCGCGAGCACGCAGCAGCTTCGGGGCGTGGGGAGGAAGACGACGAGGAGCTAC
>NW_025314919.1:0-456 GCF_018294505.1 Triticum aestivum | reverse complement strand
GTTCTTCTCCTGGTGATTTTCGCCTACTACTGTGAGGCTCATGTTGGGGTAAGGCCCTCGGTGGCCTTGCTACGCCATTACTTCTACCTCAGGGTCTCTCGCGGCCCCATCACCGCTTGTGCGAGCTTTGTCGTGTATGGCAGCTCCAATGCCATCTCGAAGCCTGGGAATAGGATTGAAGGCTTCAGGAGCAAGTGGGTCATGGTGGATGCTAGGCGCATCCATCCCTGGCTGATTCTGCCCACGGAGCAACCCAAATCTGTTGACGCTTGGTCCCGCACGGAGCTCGTTAATCCCCGTGCAAAGCCAGTGCTGGAGAGGATGGATGCGGACCTGTGGCTGGGCAACATGGCGACGGTGAAGCTGACCGGGGCGTCACTCCTGAGGGAGTTCCTGGAGCACCGGGTGGCTCCGCTTCGGTAATATTTGCTCCTGCTGTGGAGGCTGGGGGGGGGG
>NW_025314918.1:0-456 GCF_018294505.1 Triticum aestivum | reverse complement strand
TAGGGAAGACCATCAAGACCTCCGTACGGAGAAGAACTGTTCCTATGTATCCTTACCTTAGTTGATCGTGGATCTTATGTTACTCTATGTTGTCGGTGATCTAGCACTCGTGTGATTGATTCTATGTCGGTTTAGTGATTCTCCCTCTCGTTTTCCCCGTGTTTCCCCTTTGTGCTTCCGTGTGTTCTTCGTGATTCCCCCGTAGGATCCCTCCAAACGTGAAAGATCATCCACATAGGGTTCCACCCTACATCATCATGGTATCATGAGCCACGTTGATCACGTTTTTGGAGCCCCTACCCCGTGTTTTCTAGCTTGATTTTGTTGTTTTCGTCCTAATTCCGAAAATTCCCCACCAAAAATAGCCCTAAATTTTTTGTGATTTGATTGTGAGTTGCGATTTTGTTGGATTTGGTCCATGGATTTGTGTTGTTGCGTGTGGATCTAGCTTTCCCC
>NW_025314917.1:0-456 GCF_018294505.1 Triticum aestivum | reverse complement strand
GTGAGTGCAGCCCATTTAAGTACCAGGACCGTTCTTTCGCACAGTACATTAAGCCTCGGGAGCTAAACTTGGCTACAAGCTAATGTTAGCCTGCTGGCCAGCATACCCTGCCCTTAAGCTTTAGGTCGTGTATTCAAATCCTGTCTGCACCATTTTTCGTTTTAATTCCACTGACAAGCAGGGTCCAGTAGTCATATGGACAGTTCAAATGATCCAATTTTATTGTTACAGGTGGGCTCCATGCCATATCAGTGCCACGCCGGCTCAATGTATATGGATGGGATAAACACCGTATTCACGCGTTCGTGCCAAGTTTTAGGTCAACTAGCCATATGGACATACTAGAAAGTTCACCTCCTGTAGTGAAACCTAGCTGCCTCCACAGGAGAGCTGCGCCGTCTTCCGGCGGCTCTCCTTCGCCAGCGACCTTTTGGTCATCGGTGGTGAGGGGGGAGG
>NW_025314916.1:0-456 GCF_018294505.1 Triticum aestivum | reverse complement strand
CCCACGTTGTGTAAAAAACTCATGATTTTATCGCGCTCCAAGTATTTAATAATATTCACGCTACATCGTTACCGCAGAACGTCTACCACCGTTTCATTGCCGTCCGTGAGGGGGGCCACAACCCGGAGACGCGTGCCGCCTCTTCGGACATGCCACAACACCACCCCGCATGTATGAGGGCCCGGTACGACACTCCGGTGGCATTGCTACCCCCCCCCCCCAGGGCCCCCGTCCCGCCTAACCCTGTAGCGTTTGACCACGGGATCTAGCCCTTTGACTTTGCACGGACGGGCTTTGACCAGTGGACCTCTCCACCCGGTTGTGTTAGGTCGGCCCATAGGAACACTTTGGAGCAACATCCGGGCCAGGCCCACAGCTACATCCACTCCGTGTAGACTCGACGCGTCCATTTCCCCCCTCCGGGTGCCGGCGGCGGCGCCGTTAGTGAGGGGGGCC
>NW_025314915.1:0-456 GCF_018294505.1 Triticum aestivum | reverse complement strand
CCCCGAGTATGATCCGTGCTCAAGACGGGCCACCTTCACCTAGGATATCTCAAGGAGGGTGCATGTGGCGGGTAGGGCGATGCTACCGACAAATATGCTCAATGCTGCAACCGGTGCTATGCGAAATTTGCATCACAGTGTTCTTTCTTTGGAGGAGCGGCGTCTAAGAGAGAATGATGTGGCATACCCGGTTTTCGTGGCCAAGGTGCCAGAGGGCAAGGGCTTTGTGGATGGCGACATCGGGGGTATGATCGTCCTGCGGTTTGATGACATCTTTGCTATGTTTAACCTTAATCCGCTGCACTACACCTTCGTTCGGCTGTTTTCGCTGAGTATGGAGATGCGGATCATTAGAGACAAGACCCCGGACATCGTGATTGTCGACCCCTTCTACATGTGTGCCAAGCTCTTGAGCAGCGCTGGGGACCGCCAAGTCGCGAGTTCACACCTCGAAGA
>NW_025314914.1:0-456 GCF_018294505.1 Triticum aestivum | reverse complement strand
GCGTCTAGGCGGATGGTAACAGGAGACAAGGGACACGATGTTTTACCCAGGTTCGGGCCCTCTTGATGGAGGTAAAACCCTACGTCCTGCTTGATTGATATTGATATTGTGGATGTTTATAAGAGTGGATCTACCACGAGATCAAGGAGGCTAAACCCTAGAAGCTAGCCTATGGTATGATTGTAAGGGTTATTGTTGTTGTCCTACGGACTAGAGCCATCCGGTTTATATAGACACCAGAGAGGGCTAGGGTTACATAGAGTCGGTTACAATGGTAGGAGATCTACATATCCGTATCGCCAAGCTTGCCTTCCACGCCAAGGAAAGTCCCATCCAGACACGGGGCGAAGTCTTCAATCTTGTATCTTCATAGTCTTGGAGTCTGGTCGATGATGATAGTCCGGCCGATGACAGTTCGGCTGATGTCCGGACACCCCCATCATCAGCCGAACTGTC
>NW_025314913.1:0-456 GCF_018294505.1 Triticum aestivum | reverse complement strand
ATTTAATTTAAATCCAGAAATCATATTATTGCGCCAGCATGACGTCAGCACGACGTCAGCAGTCAACTGCGGCTGACTGGGGTCAAACCTGACGTGTGGGGTCCACACGTCAGTGACACTGGGGTTAACCCCGAGTCAAACCTGGGCTGATTAGCTTTGACTAAGCCCTGGGGCCCACTGGTCAGCGTCAGTAGGTGGGGATTAGTGCCTAATTAACAAAGCCACATCAGCCCGCCGGAGTTCTGGCCGGCGGCGACCAATAGCACGGCGGCGACTCGCCAGACTTGCGCTACAAGCGGCGTTTGGTCGCGGAAGACCACCGGGGCGTAGCCCGTCGTCGTCCGCAACCAGGGGAGCTGGTGGGGGGCTACGGGGGCGCCGGAGCTCGCCGGAGCAAAGCTCGGGGCGGCGGCCGGAGTTCGGTGAAGAGGGACGGAGCGCTATGGTGCACGGGAG
>NW_025314912.1:0-456 GCF_018294505.1 Triticum aestivum | reverse complement strand
AGAGGGATTTCCACGATTGATGAACCCCGGGGTGCATTTATGTGTCTGTCGTCAACACTGAGAGTTTTGGCCAATTCTGACATGTTTCCTGGACTATTACTCACGGTTTTGGGGTCCCGAAGCGATTTCCATAGTTTTTGAACTCCAAGATGTGCTTACGAGTTTGTCATCAACACTCCTAGTTTTGGCCGATTCTGGCCCGTTTCACGGACTATTACTCACCGTTTTCGGGTCCCAAAGCGATTTCCATGGTTGTCGAACTCCAAGGTGCGCTTACGTGTCGGTCATCAACAATCACAGTTTGGGCCGATTCTGGCCCGTTTCTTGGACTACTACTCTATTTTGGGGTCTCGGAGTCATTTCCATGATTGACGAACCCCAGGGTGCGTTTACGTGTCGGTCATCAACACTCACATATTTGGCCGAATCGTGTCCGTTTCGTGCACTATTACTCAG
>NW_025314911.1:0-456 GCF_018294505.1 Triticum aestivum | reverse complement strand
GGCAAGGTGACCCCCTATCGCCTTTCTTATTTCTATTTGTGGCTGATGGTTTATCTGCATTGCTGAGACAGGGAGTGGAATCACAGGCTGTCCAACCGGTCAAGATTTGCAGCAGAGCGCCGGGGATATCTCACTTGTTGTTTGCTGATGATACCCTATTGTTCTTCAAAGCTAATGTTGAGCAGGCCAATTATGTGAAGGACGTTATCCATAGATACGCACGGGCTACGGGCCAACTTATAAACCCACAAAAGTGTTCCATCCAGTTTGGTGATAATTGTCCTACGGTGGCACAGTCCGAGGTCAAACAAGTGTTGCAAGTTCAAACTGCAGATTTTGAAGGTAAATATCTCGGATTACCCACACCAGATGGTCGCATGAACAAAGGGAAATTTCAAATGTTGTAGGCTAGTCTGACTAAGTGGATCATGCTTTGGGGAGACACTTTGTCCCAGG
>NW_025314910.1:0-456 GCF_018294505.1 Triticum aestivum | reverse complement strand
TTGGCAGAGATACATGGAGGCATATGTGGTCACCACATTGGCACAAGAGCACTTGCCGGCAAAGCGTTCTGGCAAGGTTTCTTTTGGCCGACAGCCCTCCAGGATGCAACTGCACAAGTAACCAAGTGTGAAGCGTGCCAGTTCCATTCCAAGCAGATACACCAGCCAGCTCAAGCTCTCCAGACGATCCCTTTATCTTGGCCATTTTCGGTCTAGGGGCTCGACATCCTCGGCCCCGTTCCCCGAGCTGTCGGGGGCTTTGAGTACTTGTACGTCGCAATCGACAAGTTCACAAAGTGGCCGGAAGTGGAACCAGTGAGGAAGGTGACAGCGCAGTCAGCAGTCAAGTTCTTCAGGTCGATTGTTTGCCGTTTCGGGATCCCTAACAGGATCATCACCGACAACGGCACACAATTCACGAGCCGCACCTTCATGCAGTACGTCCAAGATCTTGGC
>NW_025314909.1:0-457 GCF_018294505.1 Triticum aestivum | reverse complement strand
AGAGAGAGAGAGAGAGAGAGAGAGAGAGAGAGAGAGAGAGGTATGTCTATTTGAGTGGTACAGATGTACCTGTACCCCATGTCCACAAAGGATAAACTCTAACTTTTAGTGGAATATCGATATTCATTTCTAACAATATTTTTAGGATTTTTCTGTCAGTTTTGAACTAGAGGGCATGTTATATGGGGGTTTCAATCTTGTGCAAACTGGTTTCGTTTATTCATAATATGCAAAATACACATGAATATGAAATCACAGGGTTGCAATGTAATGCCCACTTGAATCCTTGAAGATTGAGGTCATATCAAAATTTGTTTGTTGACATCATTGAGAAAACTAAGGATTCTTCCTAGGAGGTTTAAGTGGAGGCAATTCCTTTTGTCGGGAAAGTCGCGTACATGATCGAAAATTAATACATAATTAAGCCTAAAAATCAACAAAAACACACATGAAAAAA
>NW_025314908.1:0-457 GCF_018294505.1 Triticum aestivum | reverse complement strand
TTCTTCTTCTTCTTCTTCTTCTTCTTCTTCTTCTTCTTCTTCTTCTTCTTCTTCTTCTTCTTCTTCTTCTTCTTCTTCTTCTTCTTCTTCTTCTTCTTCTTCTTCTTCTTCTTCTTCTTCTTCTTCTTCTTCTTCTTCTTCTTCTTCTTCTTCTTCTTCTTCTTCTTCTTCTTCTTCTCCTCCTCCTCCTCCTTCTTCTCCTTCGTCTTCTCCTTCTTCTTCTCCTTCTTCTCCTTCGTCTTCTCCTTCGTCTTCTCCTTCGTCTTCTCCTTCTTCTTCTTCTTCTTCTTCTTCTTCTTCTTCTTCTTCTTCTTCTTCTTCTTCTTCTTCTTCTTCTTCTTCTTCTTCTTCTTCTTCTTCTTCTTCTTCTTCTTCTTCTTCTTCTTCTTCTTCTTCTTCTTCTTCTTCTTCTTCTTCTTCTTCTTCTTCTTCTTCTTCTTCTTCTTCTTCTTCTTCT
>NW_025314907.1:0-457 GCF_018294505.1 Triticum aestivum | reverse complement strand
GAAGTATGGAGGAACTCGTGAATTTATTCAAGGGAGCTCATCGCCGCTTTGGACTATGCAAGATATCAGCATGCCGAGAAGGCGCATGAGAGGCCTGGGCCATGGTGAAAACATGGTACACCAGACTTGATCTGAATCCTATGGCCTAGGTCGGGCCTCGGGGACCAGATGGACAGGAAATTCTTGTTAGCTTAGTATATGAACAAGTAAAGATAGCCGCCAAGTTTTCACAACAGGCTTGTAAGCTAGACAACCTATTAGATGGTCTAGAGGAGGAGGAAGTTTTCGAGTCCAAGTAGTAACGTACTTTTTATCGACAAACGTATCTCCGTCCGAATTATAAAAATGATTGTCTTGGCAGACCTTCCGCTTTGACCTCCGAAATCAAAAGTTTTGGAGTGTTTTTGAATATTGTATCAGTGGAAAACACTGAAGTATGTTCGGAAACCAGGCAGTC
>NW_025314906.1:0-457 GCF_018294505.1 Triticum aestivum | reverse complement strand
CCGCCTCTGTCATTAGGTCGGCGGAGACCTCGACCACCACCCGGTGAATCGATCCGGCCGCCGACCTCCGGGAGGCGCAGGAGCGAAACGCGCGGGAGGCGCACTAGGAGCAGGAAGCCACCCGCCTGCAGAAGGCGAGGCAGACAAGGCGGAGGCCGCCGCGCTGAAGAAGATGGCGGAGGCTGAGGCTGATGCCGCAGCGAAGAAGCGTCTTGAAGAAGCTACGCACCATCAGGAGCTGCTATTCGTTGCTCCCTTGAACTCGCGTCGCCTCCGCCAGAGTTCATGTCACCGACTGGGGGAGCCGGCGATGAGAACCCGATGATGGAGAGGGATGGCGGCGATGTCGTCATGCCGGACGTGGTCGTGCCTCCGCCACCGCCATCTGGAGGGCCGCGACATAAGCAGCCGGACACCCCGCCGGTGCCACCAGCCGGAAACGAGGTGGTGACAGGCC
>NW_025314905.1:0-457 GCF_018294505.1 Triticum aestivum | reverse complement strand
TCGGGAATGGTCTTTTCCATCCCCTGCATATTGTAGTTCATCACAAAGCTCTTGTAGCTTGTCGGAAGCGACTGGAGGATTCTGTCAATGACCGCGTCATCCGGGAGATTAACTCCCAGCTGAGACAAGCGGTTGTGCAACCCAGACATTCTGAGTATGTGCTCACTAACAGAACTGTTCTCCTCCATTTTACAGCTGAAGAACTTGTCGGAGACATCATATCTCTCGACCCGGGCATGAGCTGAAAAACCAGTTTCAGCTCCTCGAACATCTCATATGCTCCATGTTTCTCAAAACGCTTTTGGAGACCCGGTTCTAAGCTGTAAAGCATGCCGCACTGAACAAGGGAGTAATCATCAGCACGTGATTGCCAAGCGTTCATAACGTCTTGGTTCTCAGGGATTGGTGCATCACCTAGCGGTGCTTCTAAGACATAATCTTTCTTGGCTACTATGAG
>NW_025314904.1:0-457 GCF_018294505.1 Triticum aestivum | reverse complement strand
TATTAGCTAGCTAATAACAACCTAAAAATAACCCCCAGAACCCCTAAAGCAGCCACTTTTCTAAAAAAAAATGGACTTTTGGTCCCGCTTGATGCCACCAACCGGGACAAAAGGCCCCCTGGCTGGGCTCGGCGCACAGGGCCACGTGGAGGCACATTGGTCCCGGTTCGTGTTTGAACCGGAACTAATGGGTGGAGGTATTAGTAACGACCCATGGGACTAAAGGCCCTTATGAACCGGGACTATTAGGTGTTTTTCTACTATTGTGAATGCTCTGTGGGCTGCATGGGATGAAGACATACTAAAAGAGGAAGACCAGAGAGAGAGAGAAAGAGAGAGAGAGATTTAAATGGGATTGTAGGTTGTGGCTGAGATACAAGATTTAAGGATGCCGTCGTATCACTCCGATGAATTTTTGGATGGACACATATTGATCTTTTTTTTCCGTTGCAATGCA
>NW_025314903.1:0-457 GCF_018294505.1 Triticum aestivum | reverse complement strand
TGATTGTTGATGACCGACACGTAAGCGCACCTTGGAGTTCGACAACCATGGAAATCGCTTTGGGACCCCAAAACGGTGAGTAATAGTCCATGAAACGGGCCAGAATCGGCCAAAACTGCGAGTGTTGATGACCAACACGTAAGGACACCTTGGGGTTCGACAACTATGGAAATCGCTTCGGGACCCCAAAACGGTGAGTAATAGTCCACGAAACCCGTCAGAATTGGCCAAAACTCTCAGTGTTGATGACGGACACATAAACGAACCCCGGGGTTCATCGATCGTGGAAATTGCTCTAGGTCCCCAAAACGCTGATTGATAGTGCACAAAACGGACTAGAATCGGCCGAATATGTGAGTGTTGATCACCGACACGTAAACGCACCAAGGGTTCGTCAATCATCGAAATGACTCCAAGACCCCAAAATAGAGTAATAGTCCAAGAAACGGGCCAGAAT
>NW_025314902.1:0-457 GCF_018294505.1 Triticum aestivum | reverse complement strand
TGATGAAACTTCTCATGTGCCAATCTCTATGAAATGCTCGCTTTACTAAAATTGGACAAGGAAAAGTATCCTTATGTTTTTCGGTGTTTTTTTAAATGAAAGAAAATTCATAGCACCGCCCGAGTCTTCGATGAGCACACAAATCTTAGAAATAGAAATGTCTGACCGCTAGCTTGAGACAAAAAACCAACCTTTTTAATGGAAGGCCATCGTGACATGACTTATTTCATGAAATAATAGTTACATCATATGAGTTTACTCAAGATAAAATTAGGCGCCTCATCGACCCAATTACAAGATGAATTAGAAGTATAACTATTTCTAGTAATATCATGAGCCCGAGCACGTCGGCGCTGCCCATCCTTCCAGCCAACCTCCCCACCGGACACCCTCTGTGTCGCCCACCTCGGCAGCCGGCGCAGAAGCATGCAAAGCCACCAACAAAGATCCACCCACC
>NW_025314901.1:0-457 GCF_018294505.1 Triticum aestivum | reverse complement strand
CGAGTCGAGGCGGACATCGTCGCGGTAGCGACGACGGACGCCGAGACGAGCACGTGACACCACTGCCACCATGTCTTAGCGTAACGCGAGTCGAGGCGGACGTCGTCGCGGTAGCGACAACGGACGTCGAGACGAGCACGTGACACCACTTCCACCCTGTCTTAGCGTAACGCGAGTCGAGGCGGACGTCGTCGCGGTAGCGACGACGGACGTCAAGACGAGCACGTGACACCAATGCCACCCAGTCTTAGCGTAACGCGAGTCGAGGCGGACGTCGTCGCGGTAGCGACGACGGACGTCGAGACGAGCACGTGACACCACTCCCACCCTGTCTTAACATAACGCGAGTCGAGGCGGACGTCGTCGCTGTAGCGACGACGGACGCCGAGACGAGCACGTCGCACCACTGCCACCTAGTCTTAGCGTAACGCCAGTCGAGGCGGACGCCGTCACGGTA
>NW_025314900.1:0-457 GCF_018294505.1 Triticum aestivum | reverse complement strand
TTGTGATCAACAGATAGTCATGATTTCCTGGCTATGGACATTGGATGTCGTTGATAACGGGATCACATCATTAGGAGAATGATGTGATGGACAAGACCCAATCCTAAGCATAGCACAAAGGTCGTTTAGTTCGTTTGCTAGAGCTTTGCCAATGCAAGTATCTCTTCCTTAGACCATGAGATCGTGTAACTCCCGGATACCGTAGGAGTGCCTTGGGTGTATCAAACGTCACAACGTAACTGGGTGACTATAAAGGTGCATTACAAGTATCTCCGAAAGTAGCTGTTGGGTTGACACGGATCGAGACTGGGATTTGTCACTCCGTATGACGGAGAGGTATCTCTGGGCCCACTCGGTAATGCATCATCATAATGAGCTCAAGGTGACCAAAGTGTAGGCCACGAGATCATGCATTACGGTACGAGTAAAATGACTTGCCGGTAACGAGACTGAACAA
>NW_025314899.1:0-457 GCF_018294505.1 Triticum aestivum | reverse complement strand
AACTCTTCTTCAGCGGATTACTCTCCGGCTGTGTGACGAGTTCACCATCAAGGACTTGGGTGCTCTACATTATTTCCTTGGCATTGAGATCGTTCGGCGACCGGATGGCTTCTGCATTAGCAGAAGTATGCGCACGAGCTCTTTGAGCGTGCTGGCATGCTCAACTGTCATCCTATTGCTACTCCTGTTGACACGAAGGCCAAGGTTTCTGCTCTTGAGGGCTCACCAGCGTCGGATGCTCCCTTCTACCGGTCCATTGTCGGCGCTCTTCAGTATCTGACTCTCACTCGACCGGATCTACAGTATGCAGTTCAGCAGGTGTGTCTCCACATGCACGCCCCTCGTGACTCCCATTGGACTCTCGTGAAGCGGATCCTCCGTTACATTCGCGACACGATGACTCTTGGGCTCAGCCTCACGGCGTCCGCTTCTCTAGAGATGGTGGCATACTCCGACG
>NW_025314898.1:0-457 GCF_018294505.1 Triticum aestivum | reverse complement strand
GATTCTGGCAGCAATGAAACCTTGTAGCAATCGGACAGGCTCAAGAACCAAAGCCATTGAAGGTTGCCAAAATCTTGGCAGGTTTTCTAGCTCATGGCAATATGATAGGTTCATATGCTCGCAAGATTGAAGTTTAAGATTGTAAGGTAGTTTGGTTATCTTGGAACAACCTGAAAAGTTCAGGAATATGAGTGTTGGAAGGCTACCGAATTTATCTCGGAGATTTTGAATGCCACAGCACTCAGACATATTTAGGTGTTGTATAAACATGTCAGCTGGCAGATGGATTCAGGGAACACTTGGAGCACGAAACACCCGGATAAGTTTAGGAATACGAGCTTTGAAAGTCTACCAAATTTATCTGGGATTTTGAATAGAACGACGCTGATATGTCTAGACGTTCTAAACATGCCAGCTCACAGATGGATTCATGCAACACTTGGAGGAAGAAACACCT
>NW_025314897.1:0-457 GCF_018294505.1 Triticum aestivum | reverse complement strand
TTTTTTTTGTTAGTTTTGCTTTCTGTTATTTCTTTTTACTTTGCTTTCTTTTAGTTTCCTATTATTTTAGTTTTAGTAAATTACCAAAGTGGCACCTAAATAGGATTTTACAAATTATGCCACTGCCACAATAGTTTAATACTTATAACAATTTAGTTTTTTTTGAAAATGTTTATTATTTTTAAAGCATTAAAATAATTGTTTTTGCTACTCTTTTATTCATTTAACAGTATCTAAACATTTTATAAAAGTGTGGTTTCTCCACCATAATTATTTATGTATTATTTGGTTCACTCCGAACATTTAAATTTTAATATTTAAAAACTTTTATTATTTGCTCGATTTTGAATTTGAAATTCGAACTAGGTTCCGAACTAACGCGAGTTTAACCACAGTAACCGAGGTGGCATGGCATCATTAGCGGGGATTACTATAGCTTGATTACCCGGGCGTCACA
>NW_025314896.1:0-457 GCF_018294505.1 Triticum aestivum | reverse complement strand
GAGTTCTTCCGCACAGTTCTTCATCCTTCTTTGTTCTTCCACCTGCCGCGACAATTTTTGACCCAGTAATAGTGTAGATCTCATGCGGTAGGTACCCTTCGTCCATTTTTAATGCTAGCAGATCGTTCTTTTACCTCTGTAGAGTACATGGCCTTCCCTGCTCTATTTAGCTCCTTTAGAACTCAGATAAAAACTGCTTTACAGATGTGTGGTAGATCCAATTTGACCATTGTGTGAAACCTGTTTCTGTCAATACTTAGCAGAAATTTCGAATTCTGGCCATTCTGCCTACAGGCGGTTTAACCCTTTAATAGTCAATCCGCCATATAGCATTAACCCTCTCTTACACTGCCAACTAAACTACCACAATATTCTTCTCTGGTTTAACACTAAATTAGATACCTTAAACCGGCACTTTTATTTTCAGTTTCTCTTTCCGGAATGTCGAAGCAATTTT
>NW_025314895.1:0-457 GCF_018294505.1 Triticum aestivum | reverse complement strand
CTTCTCTTTCAAACCATGCTAATTCGAAAGAGAAAGTGTTTTTATTTCCCACATGAGTTGCCTCTCCAGAGTCAACAAGCAATGGGGTATGGTAGGAAATCGCGCGCGACAACGCTAGGACCGTCACCAGAGGAAACTTCTGCTCCCATTCGACGTTGGCGAGGACACGATCCAACTTCTCGTACGTTGGATTTGGAAACATGTTGGCCCAAGTGAATTTCTACCGGAAAGCTCGATCTCTCTAAGATCCATGCTTTCAATGGTCATATTAAATATAAATGACCATCTGTCGTCAAAGTTATCATATGTTTTTCTCCTTCCGTCTTCAAATAATGTTAAAATCACCTCCAACCAGAATTGGGAGCTGCTCGCTACCGCAAGTACGAACTAAGTCCGCCAAAAAAAATCTGGTTTGAGCTCAGGCTGTGCGGCTCCATACACTGCGGAGGCAGGTGAT
>NW_025314894.1:0-457 GCF_018294505.1 Triticum aestivum | reverse complement strand
CAAAAAAATTTAGAAAGGGAATGCAACACGAGGACTTCCCAGGAGGACACCCATCCTAGTACTACTCTCGCCCAAGCACGCTTAACTTCGGAGTTCTGATGGGATCCAGCGCTTTAGTGCTGGTATGATCGCATCCGACATGTTACCCCCGTCTTCGTCCCTTATCCTTGCCCCTCCCAACTCCACTACAAAGACGATTGTACATTGCTTTGGCCGCTCCCTCTCAACTACTGAGACGAGTTTAACGCGCTTTCCACCCCTCCCTATCAACCGCACCAGTGCACGCTTGCCGCGTCACAACGCCGCCGCTAGACTCGTGAATCGTGAGCACCCAGCTATAACTTACCGCACTCGTGCAAAATAATAAAACACGGTAAATATATTACTTACACGTGCGTTTTGTTTTGCAAGCGGCGCAAAAAAATTAAAAAGGGAATGCAACACGAGGACTTCCCAG
>NW_025314893.1:0-457 GCF_018294505.1 Triticum aestivum | reverse complement strand
AGTGATGTATATGTAGCAAGAGCATTGGTCCCGATTCGTGGCACAAACCGGGACTAATGCCCCCCTTTACTCCCGGTTGGTGCCATCAACCGGGACCAAACGCCTCTTTTTCGGCAGCCCAAAGGGCGGGAACCGGCGGCCTTTGGTCCCGGTTGGTGGCACCAACCGGGACTAATGCCCCCCCTTTAGTCCGAGTTGGTGCCACCAACCGGGACCAAAGGCCTCTGTGCTGCCCGCCTCAGGGCCAAAGTTTAGTCCCACCTCGCTAGTTGAGAGGGGCGCGCAGTGGTTTATAAGCCCCACTGCCGCACCCCTCTCGAGCTCCTCTCCACCGCAGGCTTTCGGGCCTACTTGCTATTGCTTTGCCTGATGGGCCTTCTGGGCCTACTGCGGGCCTGAATCCTGGCCCATAGTAGGGTTTCTAGTCGTATTCAGGCCGTGGGGGCCCAGTAGGAGG
>NW_025314892.1:0-457 GCF_018294505.1 Triticum aestivum | reverse complement strand
AAAGAGATTGTCCAGTTTGTACACGAAGTGCGTCCAGTTTTTGCCGTGACCCTCTGTACTCTTTCGCACATGCTATGCGGGTGAAATGATGATACCATGCCAAGTTTCAACATTTTCATAGTTCATTTTGTAATGATTTTCAATTTCACGGTCATTTAGCTCTCTAAACAATTAGGTAAATGACTGAAAACCAACAAATGATGTCAGAACATGTTGGAAATTGATGACGTCGCTTTAAATGCTGCATACTGAACACAAAAGAAGTTCGGAGTTCAAATAAGTTTAAAAAACATTGAAGTGCCCGTGTAACAGATGAGTTCTCGTCCGAAACCCTTCTCCGAAAGAGATTGTCTAGTTTGTACACGAAGTGCGTCCAGTTTTTGCCGTGACCCTCTCTACTCTTTCGCACATGCTATGTGGGTGAAATGATGATACTATGCCAAGTTTCAACATTTTC
>NW_025314891.1:0-457 GCF_018294505.1 Triticum aestivum | reverse complement strand
GAGGCATGATAAGCAAGTGGTAGGTATCGCAGCATAGGCATAGCAAAAGAGCGAGCAACTAGCAAGCAAAGATAGAAGTGATTTCGAGGGTATGATCATCTTGCCTGAAATCCCGCAAGGAAGAAGAACGAGTCCATGAAGAAGACAAACGGACGTAGACGAACGGGTCCTCACAAACGCGACGTTATCGGAACCAACCCGAAGAAGCAAACACCAGAAAAGAAGCACACAACATAGTAAACAACCAACACATGAACATGGTATGATATGCGGGATGCGGTATGTGATGCATATGCATGATGTGACAAGGAATTGCATGAACCTGGCCTCAACTTGTAAATCCAAGTGTGCCACTGGAAAGGTGAGATGAAATCGCTTGAAAACGATATAAAGAACGCCGGAATCGGAGTTACAGTTTGGAAATGGCGAGCAAAACAAATATGGCACCGGACTGCGA
>NW_025314890.1:0-457 GCF_018294505.1 Triticum aestivum | reverse complement strand
AAAATGGTGAGTAATAGTCCACGAAACGGGTCAGAATCGACAAAAACTGCGAGTCTTGATGACCGACACGTAAACGCACCCCAGGGTTTGCTAATCATGGAAATCACTCCGGGACCGCAAAACAGTTAGTAATAGTCCATGAAACGGGCCAGAATCGGCCAAAACTGTCAGTGTTGATGACCGACAAGTAAGCGCACCTTGGGGTTCAACAAGCAGGAAAATCACTTCGGGACCCCAAAATATTAAGTAATAGTCCACGAAACGGGTCAGAATCGATAAAAACCGCGAGTGTTGATGACCGGCACGTAAATGCACCCCGGGGTTTGTTAATCGTGGAAGTCACTCCGGGACCCCAAAATAGTGAGTAATAGTCCAGAAACAGGCCAGAATCGTCAAAAACTGTCAGTGTTGATGACCAACACGTAAGCACATCTTGTTTTTCAACAAGCATGGAAAT
>NW_025314889.1:0-457 GCF_018294505.1 Triticum aestivum | reverse complement strand
CCGTCGCGGTCTGCCTCAACGTCGGCCACCCCGCCGACCTCCCTCCTCCACGTCGTCGTCATCCCCGTCCCCCACCCCGAGCACCGCTGCCCCGTTCCCTGGGATCCCCTTGTGAGCCACCCCCTGTTTCCCCTGTCCTCCTCTTCTGTGCGTCGCGCTCACGCCCACTCTGTCCCGCACGCATCCATGCACCGCGCCGGCGCAGCCCGACCCCCTCCGCCCGTGCCCCACCTTCACCTCCACCGCTCGGGCCTCGTCGGTTCTGCCTCTGCCGCCCGCGAGCCGCCCCGCGGCCTCCTCCCGCTTGCGCCTGCCATCTTGGCCGCACGCACCCTGCGCCGCAGGAGCACGCCCGACCGGCCCCTAGCGCCGCTCGCGCGCCCCACCTGCCGCCTCTGCTCCCCCTCGCCGTGAGCTGTTGTTGCATTGTTGCCGTTGCAAGCTACAAGCCCCCCCC
>NW_025314887.1:0-458 GCF_018294505.1 Triticum aestivum | reverse complement strand
ATATGACACTTCTATGACGATAATTGTGACAAAACCCGGTATCATCATAGATGTGATGGGCTCCTACTTCTATGACAAAAAATCATGAGAGAAAATGGGCTTTTCATCCTGGGTGGGCCGGAAACGCAGGTGGATGACATTCTTTGGGCCGTCCATGACGGAAAACAAACGTGGTACAAGCAAGGGGGAGGAAAATTTCGGGGAGTTCCCGGTTATGGTGGGAGGTCGGGGGCCGAGCGATGCACGTTTCTCTCGTACACGTACGCGCGTGTGTGCGAGGCGTTGGCTCTAACTGAACCCGAGCGAGGCGTTGGGCTCTAACTGAACCCGAGCAATTGCACTACAGGCTACGCGTTACTGAACCCGAGCGATCGATCGAAGGCTGTTAAGTGAACCCGATCGAGCGATTCCTTCGCTACTGCTGCTAACTGAAGCTGGTCGATTGGATGAATAGTGAG
>NW_025314886.1:0-458 GCF_018294505.1 Triticum aestivum | reverse complement strand
GCTGTTCAGTCGACACCTCGTCGTCCTTGCGGATAGGTACAGAACATTGTATTTGTGGCGTAGCTCAGAGGTGGTGCTCAGTCGACGCCTTGCCGTCCTTGCGGATAGGGAAAGAACATTGTATTTGTGGTGGAGCTCAGAGTACATTTGTGACTTAGGCGATTACGGGGTCGCGGCTAAGCCCCCGAGTGGGAGGATTGCTCTCCACTCTGAGTGTTTTTTAACTTAGACGATTACGGGGTCGCAACTAAGCTCCGAGTGGGAGGGTTGCTCTCCACTCGGAGTGTTTTATAACTTAGGCAATTACGGGGTCGCAGCTAAGCCCCCGAGTGGGAGGGTTGCTCTCCACTCGGAGTGTTTTTTAACTTAGGCGATTACCGAGTCGCAGCTAAGCCCCCGAGTGGGAGGGTTGCTCTCCACTCGGAGCGTTTTTTAACTTAGGCGATTACGGGGTCGCA
>NW_025314885.1:0-458 GCF_018294505.1 Triticum aestivum | reverse complement strand
GCTCGCGCCGTCCCGCGCCGCCGAGCTCGCCGCCACCGTCGCCCTCCTCGCCGGCCGGCGACCTCGCCGCCATCCTCCTCCTCCGGCCTCGCCTCCTCCTCTGCCACGGGTGGCCGCCACCCCTCTCCCTCCTTCCTCTCCGGCGAGGGCTCCGGCCACCGCGCGCTCGAACCCTACCGAGCCCCGATCGGATCTGGTGGTACTGTAGCGTTGACTTTCCCCGACCCCCATATTTTTTCCAAGTTTTTGCATTTTCTTATTAAGTGTCCATGTTCATCGTTGCATAACTCCTTGCATGTAGCTCCGATTCGCGCGTGTAATATGTCAAATTGTTCGCCTCGTGATGCTCTACATTTTGTTCAATTGCACCATGTTCATTAGAGGTCATCTTGATGCCCAAATCTCTGTTGGAAGAGGGCTAGTTGCTGTTATCTTCTGGTTCTTAGCAGAACTTGGAG
>NW_025314884.1:0-458 GCF_018294505.1 Triticum aestivum | reverse complement strand
CCCCCCCTGTTTTGACCGCAGCGCTCCAACACAAGTTCGTTTTGTCCGTTTTGCGGTACGCCACACCCCTCCCGATAAACAGGACCCCCGTTTCGACCGTAGCGCTCCAACACAAGTCCGTTTCATCCGTTTTGTGGTACGCCACACCCCTCCCGATCAACAGGACCCCCGTTTCGACCGTAGGAGGTCCGTTTCCTCCGTTTTGCGGTACGCCAGGCCCCTCCCGATCAACAGGACCCCGTTTCGAACATGGCCGGTCAAACACAAGGTCGTTTCCTCCATTGTGCGGTACGCCAGGCCTCGTTTCCATCGCCTGTTCCGTCCAAGCCCTCCCGATGAACACGACCACGCATTCCATTCCGACCTAGCTGGTTGGCTCCCCATGAACACGACGACGACGTTGTTTCTCCGTTCCGACCCAGCCATGTACGTATGCGCGAGTAGGCGTTCGAGACCCT
>NW_025314883.1:0-458 GCF_018294505.1 Triticum aestivum | reverse complement strand
TCACCCGCATACCATGTGCAAAAAAGTAGAGAGGGTCACGGCAAAAACTGGATGCACTTCGTGTACAAATTGGACAATCTGTTTCGAAGTATCAGGGTTTCGGACGAAAACTCATTAGTTACACCGGCAATTCAAAATTTTAATAACTTATTAGAACTCTGGACGTTTTTCGCATTCAGCATGCACCATTCAAAGCCACGTCATCAACTTTCAACCCTTTCTGACATAATTTGCTATTTTTAATAACTTTACTAATTTGTTTTGAGCTAAATGGCCCTGCAATTGAAAAGCTCTACAAATGAACTCTGAAAAGGTTGAAACTTGGCATGGTATCATCATTTCACCCACATAGCATGTGCAAAACAGTAGAGAGGGTCACCGGAAAAACTGGATGCACTTTGTGTGCAAACTGGACAATCTCTTTCGAAGTATCAGGGTTTCAGACGAAAACTCATCTG
>NW_025314882.1:0-458 GCF_018294505.1 Triticum aestivum | reverse complement strand
GGGATCAGTGGTCTTATGTCATCCTTCATGTGCATCTCAGGTTTTAGACCGATACCCACCTTGAGGGATACTGGCATCAATAAAAAACATTGACCAAAAATCAGCCCATGACCGAGGTGCTTAACCACCTCGGAAGCAGTTCGACATATAGCTCGGATGCAAGTGGCTGGCTCCTTAGAGGGCATTTCCAGCATTAAGCTCGGTTAAACTCCTTCAAACTTCTTTGAACCAAGGTGATTTATGACACCTCGGATAAAGTCTGGCATTGGAGCTCGGATACAGTCCGGCGTTGGAGCTCAGATACATAGTCCGACGTTAGAGCTGGGAAGAAGTCCGACATTGGTGCTCGGCTGCAAAAGATACCTCGAATGCAGTCCGGCGTTGGAGCTCAGACACAAGAGGACGTTGCCACCTGGGAACAACTTCAAACCCGAGGCATGGCATAAAAATAACAAGGC
>NW_025314881.1:0-458 GCF_018294505.1 Triticum aestivum | reverse complement strand
AAAATCAGTAAATGCATGAAAAATAACAAATGAAGTCAGAAAGGGTTGAAAATTGATGATGTGGCTTTGAATGGTGCATTTTGAACACAATAAAAGTCTAGAGTTCAAAGAAGTTAAAAAAATGAAATCCCTTTGTAACAGACGAGTTTCCGTATAAAACCCTGATACTTCGAAAGAGATTGTCCGTTTTGTACACGAAGTGCATCCAGTTTTTGCCGTAAGCCTATCAACTTTTTAGCACATTCTATGTGGATGAAATGATGATACCATGCCAACTTTCAACCTTTTCAGAGTTCATTTGTAGTGCTTTTCATTTTCAGGGTCATATAGCTAAATAAAATCAGTAAATGCATGAAAAATAACAAATGAAGTCAGAAAGGGTTGAAAATTGATGATGTGGCTTTGAATGGTGCATTTTGAACACAATAAAAGTCTAGAGTTCAAAGAAGTTAAAAAAA
>NW_025314880.1:0-458 GCF_018294505.1 Triticum aestivum | reverse complement strand
TTCCTTAGCCGTGTGCGTTGCCCCCCTCCACCATATTCCACCTCGGTCATATCGTCGCGGAGTTTAGGCGAAGCCCTGCACCCGTAGAGCATCATCATCGTCACCACACTGTCATGCTGACGGAACTCACACTACTAGAAAAACCCCTACTAATGGCGCACCTACTATGGCCATTAATGGCGCATCTGTGGTGCGCCACTAACAGCACGCCATTAGTAATTTTTACTAATGGCGCACCAGTGGTGAGCCATTAGTATCTGGTATACTAATGGCGCACCACTGGTGCGCCATTAGTATAGGCCATGGTGCGCCATTAGTATGCCTCCCAGGGGCCAGGTGCTTTGGATACTAATGGCGCACCACAACTGGATGCGCCATTAGTAACCGCGGCATACTAATGGCGCACTTTCCTGTGATGCGCCATTAGTGATGCGCCATTTTGAATCTAGAACTGGATC
>NW_025314879.1:0-458 GCF_018294505.1 Triticum aestivum | reverse complement strand
CTGCTGCTGATGCGGAGGAGGATGATTATGTGGGAGATTATGAGGATGAGGTTGATCAAAATCAGCAGTACGTGCAGCCACCTGTACCACCACCAGCAGGTCGACCTCAGGTATATATTCGTAATGGTAGGCCTGCACCACCACCTCAGGTACGAGATGATGTCCATATTCCTAAACTGAAATTGAATATTCCACCATTTGAGGGTAGATATGTTCCTGATATATATCTTACTTGGGAGATAGAAACTGAACAACGATTTACATTTTTACAATATCCTGAGGAGAGACGAGTTGTTGCTGCTGTTTGTGCTTTCACTAGTTTTGCATGTGTATGGTGGTCTGAACATTGTAGATTATATCCTATTCCAACTACTTGGGCTGCTTTGAAAACTGCTATGCGTACGCGTTGGGTTCCACCATATTATCAACGTGAATTGCTTCAAAAATTGCAGCGTTTA
>NW_025314878.1:0-458 GCF_018294505.1 Triticum aestivum | reverse complement strand
TGGAGCTAATTGCTTCCACTGGCTGGGCATAGTAATTGGGGACAGTGTCGACAACCAGCGCGAAGCATGGTGCTTCCACTAGGGCGTCGGCGGGAGCCCCCATGAGGCCCCAGGGCGGCACTTAGGAGACTCCGTGGCATGTACAGCCCCACTCATTATTACGTGAGAGTGTCACGAATGGAGACCTTCACAGGTCGGACCCTTGCTTCATGTTGCCCGATGAGGACCCCACCGTGCGCCATCCCTGACCACCGTTGGGGCGACCGGAAACCAGGACGAGACCAAGGGGCAAGGGGGACACTAGCGGCGTCCTCGGCGACCGTAGGCCCCCCACCGGGGAGAAGGTCTCGCCGGCGCCATCCCCGGCGGGGAACCTACCTCCAGGCAGGGCCCTGCTCTGTGCGACGCGACGAGGGCCCTACCGCCGGGCTTCCCCCATGTTGCTCCCAACGTCCTTC
>NW_025314877.1:0-458 GCF_018294505.1 Triticum aestivum | reverse complement strand
TCCTTTCTGACTTCATTTGTTATTTTTCATGCATTTACTAATTATTTTGAGCTATAAGACCCTAAAATTGAAAAGCATTTCAAATGAACTCTGAAAAGGTTGAAAGTTGGCATGGTATCATCATTTCATCCACATAGCATGTGCAAGAAAGTTGAGACGGTTAAGGCAAAAACTGGATGCACTTCGTGTACAAAACGGACAATCTCTTTCAAAGTATCTGGATTTCATATGGAAACTCTTCTGTTAAAAAGGGATTTCCTTTTTCAAAACTTATTTGAACTCCTCACTTTTTGTGTGTTCAAAATTCACCATTCAAAGCCACATCATCATTTTTCAATCCTTTCTGACTTCATTTGTTATTTTTCATGCATTTACTAATTATTTTGAGCTATAAGACCCTAAAATTGAAAAGCATTTCAAATGAACTCTGAAAAGGTTGAAAGTTGGCATGGTATCAT
>NW_025314876.1:0-458 GCF_018294505.1 Triticum aestivum | reverse complement strand
TATATATATATATATATATATATATATATATAATTTTTGTCCTCGTGAAGGATAAAGTATCGCTCTAGCTTGGGGGAGGCTTAAGGCAATGTTATATTCATGCCCCAATCATGAGCTCTAAAGAGAAATTATTATCCAGGATTTTTATGCTCGACTTTCTCGTAATGATCAAACCATGCTTGATACTTCTTGTGCTGGTTCTTTTATGAAGAAGACTATTGAATTCAGGTGCGATCTTTTGGAAAGAATTAAACGCAACTCTGAAGATTGGGAACTCAACGAAGGTAAAGAGTCAGGTATTAAACATAATATGATTGTGTTAAATCTTTTATGAATACCGATGCTTTTCAAAAGTTTAGCACCAAATAAGGTCTTGACTCTGAGATAGTAGCCTCCTTTTGTGAATCATTTTCTACTCATGTTGATCTCCTAAAGAGAAGTGGTTCAAATATCATCCA
>NW_025314875.1:0-458 GCF_018294505.1 Triticum aestivum | reverse complement strand
CTAAATGACCCTGAAATTGAAAAGCACTACAAATGAACTCTGAAAAGGTTGAAACTTGTCATTGTATCATCATTTCACCCACATAGCATATGCAAAAAAGTAGAGAGGGTTACGACAAAAACTGGACGCACTTCGTGTACAAACTGCACAATCTCTTTCGAAGTATCAGGGTTCGGACGAAAACTCATCTGTTACAAAGGCCGGCACTTCATTTTTTCTAGACTTTTTTGCGGTTGGTATGCACCATTCAAAGCCACGTCATCAACTTTCAACCCTTTCTGACATCATTTGCTATTTTTCATGCATTTACTGATTTGTTTTGAGCTAAATGACCTGAAATGGAAAAGCACTACAAATGAACTCTGAAAAGGTTGAAACATGTCATGGTATCGTCATTTCACCCACATAGCATGCGCAAAAAAGTAGAGAGGTTTACGGCAAAAACTTGATGAACTTCG
>NW_025314874.1:0-458 GCF_018294505.1 Triticum aestivum | reverse complement strand
GACACGCACGGTGGGTTTGACCCCAACGTCACCTTCCCCCATGGACACCTGGCCCAGCGCATGTTGGAAATATGCCCTAGAGGCAATAATAAATTAGTTATTATTATTATATTTCCTTGTTCATGATAATCGTTTATTATCCATGCTATAATTGTATTGATAGGAAACTCAGATACATGTGTGGATACATAGACAACACCATGTCCCTAGTAAGCTTCTAGTTGACTAGCTCGTTGATCAATAGATGGTTACGGTTTCCTGACCATGGACATTGGATGTCGTTGATAATGGGATCACATCATTAGGAGAATGATGTGATGGACAAGACCCAATCCTAAGCCTAGCACAGAGATCGTGTAGTTCGTATGCTAAAGCTTTTCTAATGTCAAGTATCTTTTCCTTAGACCATGAGATTGTGCAACTCCCGGATACCGTAGGAATGCTTTGGGTGTACCAAA
>NW_025314873.1:0-458 GCF_018294505.1 Triticum aestivum | reverse complement strand
GGAACACCGACAACGGTGGCCGCCAGCTGCTCCTCCGCCATTGTATCGTCGAGGTGCGCCTGCGTCTGATCCATGGTCAAATCAGCATGGGCCACCGCGAGCTCCAGCACTGAGTCATCGTTAGAGCCTGTCTCCATCTTTGGGTTATCACCAGAGACCTCCGGGGAACATGCTGGTATGTGGGGTTCTATCCGCCTGGCACGACGGCCTTGCTAGACGGCTGCAAGAGTGGACACCTCATGCTTCTGCTCCGTTGATAGTCGCTCCCACAACATGTTATTGCTCGCGGTCATGGCAGATGTGGTGCACGGGAGAAGGATGTGGAGCGAACGTGTTGTGGTGCGGTTTGTGTCGGGAATGGCATCGTTGAAATAGCGGATACCGGTGAGACCAAGCAGCGGGGTGTGTCGATACATGCACCGGAGTTGGTTTCTCGGGTAGAGCGCCTGCATAATGAC
>NW_025314872.1:0-458 GCF_018294505.1 Triticum aestivum | reverse complement strand
CTTCTTCTTCTTCTTCTTCTTCTTCTTCTTCTTCTTCTTCTTCTTCTTCTTCTTCTTCTTCTTCTTCTTCTTCTTCTTCTTCTTCTTCTTCTTCTTCTTCTTCTTCTTCTTCTTCTTCTTCTTCTTCTTCTTCTTCTTCTTCTTCTTCTTCTTCTTCTTCTTCTTCTTCTTCTCCTTCTTCCTCTCCTTCTTCCTCTCCTTCTTCCTCTCCTCCTTCTCCTCCTTCTCCTCCTTCTTCTTCTTCTCCTTCTTCTTCTTATTCTTCTCCTTCTTCTTCTTCTTCTTCTTCTTCTTCTTCTTCTTCTTCTTCTTCTTCTTCTTCTTCTTCTTCTTCTTCTTCTTCTTCTTCTTCTTCTTCTTCTTCTTCTTCTTCTTCTTCTTCTTCTTCTTCTTCTTCTTCTTCTTCTTCTTCTTCTTCTTCTTCTTCTTCTTCTTCTTCTTCTTCTTCTTCTTCTTCT
>NW_025314871.1:0-458 GCF_018294505.1 Triticum aestivum | reverse complement strand
GTGCAGCTCCTATCGGGATTTGTCGGCACATTCGGGCGGTGTTGCTAGACTTGTTTTAACCTGTCGAATCATCTTGTTGTACCGAGATACCGAGTCTGATCGGTGTGTCTTGGGTGGAGGTCTATTCCTTCGTTGACCGTGAGAGCTTGTTATGGGCTAAGTTGGGACCCCCCTGCAGGGATTGATCTTTCGAAAGCCGTGCCCACGGTTATGGGCAGATGGGAATTTGTTAACGTCCGGTTGTAGATCACTTGAACTAAACTTAATTAAAATGAATCAACCGTGTGTGTTACCGTGATGGCCCCTTCTCGGCGGAGTCCGGGAAGTGGACACGGTGTTGGAGTTATGCTTGCGCAGGATGTTCCTTTAGCTTCTCGCTCGTGCTTCGCCTTCTCTTCTCGCTCTCTCTTGCGTATAAGTTAGCCACCACATATGCTAGTCGCTTGCTGCAGCTCCAC
>NW_025314870.1:0-458 GCF_018294505.1 Triticum aestivum | reverse complement strand
TGAGGACGCCTCTCCAGACTACAATTCGGACGGCACAGCCGCCCGATTCTCAAGCTGGGCTGCTCCCGGTTCGCTCGCCGTTACTAGGGGAATCCTTGTAAGTTTCTTCTCCTCCGCTTATTTATATGCTTAAACTCAGCGGGTAGTCCCGCCTGACCTGGGGTCGCGGTCGAAGCGACGTGCGCTTCGTTTGCTGGGTCGTTCTGAGGCCGTAATGTCGGCTGCGCGTCGGATGCACTGCGTTGATAAAGCGAGGACGCCCACCATGCGCTGTGTCCGGCGCGGTACACCTGCAGCCCGATCTTCGGTCCACCGCCCCTTGCGAGACGAGGGACCAGATGCCGCATCCCGATTCCCGATGAGGGTGGTTGGGAGCGTGTTTTGGCGTGACGCCCAGGCAGGCGTGCCCTCGGCCGAGTGGCCTCGGGCGCAACTTGCGTTCAAAGACTCGATGGTTC
>NW_025314869.1:0-458 GCF_018294505.1 Triticum aestivum | reverse complement strand
TCATCATTTCATCCACATAGCATGTGCAAGAAAGTTGAGAGGGTTACGGCAAAAACTGGATGCACTTCGTGTACAAAACGGTCAATCTCTTTCAAAGTATCAGGATTTCATCCGGAAACTCGTCTGTTACAAAGGGATTTCATTTTTTAAAACTTATTTGAACTCCTGACTTTTTGTGTGTTCGAAATGCAGCATTCAAAGCCACATCATCATTTTTCAATCCTTTCTGACTTCATTTGTTATTTTTCATGCATTTACTAATTATTTTGAGCTATAGGACCCTAAATTTGAAAAGCATTTCAAATGAACTCTGAAAAGGTTGAAAGTTTGGCATGATATCATCATTTCATCCACATAGCATGTGCAAGAAAGTTGAGAGGGTTACGGCATAATCTGGATGCACTTCGTGTACAAAACGGACAATCTCTTTCAAAGTATCAGGATTTCATCCGGAAACT
>NW_025314868.1:0-458 GCF_018294505.1 Triticum aestivum | reverse complement strand
ATTGGTATATGAAACCCTGTAGAGAGTCTGAGGGGAGGAATATTTTGACGCTGAGAGTTAGAGAGGAGCATGACCTCGTTGGAATTGAACTGATGAATGTTCCGTTTGAGGGGCGAGTTTTTCAATCTAAAGGCCCTCGATAAGTTAATGATCACTTGCTACTGCCTGTAAGTAGTACTACTTCTGTCATTAAGTCTCTATATATAGGTCAGCTCTTTCATTGCATGTATTTTTAATTATCCTCACTATATTATGCAGATTGAAGATCACCGAATTGAAGAAAAGACAAATCGGTGATATTGGGTTCATTAACACAAATCTCATATATGCATATATGGTTAAATTCCAGGCCAAAGATACTGAGGCCAAGCTGCTACAATCGTTTGTATTAAATCAAAACAAAGCTATAATACTCTTCCCTTACGAATTCCAATGAGTGTTACTGTCTTGTGCATATT
>NW_025314867.1:0-458 GCF_018294505.1 Triticum aestivum | reverse complement strand
GACTTTATTTGTAATTTTTCATGCATTTACTGATTATTTTGAGCTATAAGACCATGAAATTGAAAAGCATTTGAAATGAACTCTGAAAATGTTCCAAGTTGGCATGGTATCATCATTTCACCCACATAGCATGTGCGAGAAAGTAGAGAGGGTGACAGCAAAAACTGGATGCACTTCGTGTACAAAACGGACAATTTCTTTCGAAGTATCAGGGTTCCGTATGGAAACTGGTCTGTTACAAAGGGATTTCACTTTTTTTGAACTTACTTGAACTCCCTAGTTTTTCTGAGTTCAAAATGCACCATTCAAAGCCACGTCATCAATTTACAACCCTTTCTGACTTCATTTGTTATTTTTCATGCATTTACTGATTATTTTGAGCTATAAGACCATGAAATGGAAAAGCATTTGAAATGAACTCTGAAAAGGTTCCAAGTTGGCATGGTATCATCATTTCA
>NW_025314866.1:0-459 GCF_018294505.1 Triticum aestivum | reverse complement strand
ATTGAAGTTCCCGTGTAACAGATGAGTTCTCGTCCGAAACCCTGATACTCCGAAAGAGATTGTCCAGTTTGTACACGAGGTGCGTCCAGTTTTCGCCGTGACCCTCTCTACTCTTTTGCACATGCTATGCGGGCGAAATGATGATACCATGCCAAGTTCCAGCATTTTCAGAGTTCATTTTGTAGTGATTTTCAATTTCACCGTCATTTAGCTCTCTAAACAAATCGGTAAATGACTGAAAAACAGCAAATGATGTCAGTACGTGTTGGAAATTGATGACGTCGCTTTGAAAGATGCATACTGAACGCAAAAATAGGCTTGAGTTCAAATAAGTTTAAAAAACATTGAAGTGCCCGTGTAACAGATGAGTTCTCGTCCGAAACCCTGATACTCCGAAAGAGATTGTCCAGTTTGTACACGAGGTGCGTCCAGTTTTCGCCGTGACCCTCTCTACTCTTT
>NW_025314865.1:0-459 GCF_018294505.1 Triticum aestivum | reverse complement strand
TACCTGTTTGATCCGCTCTTCTCACGACCCCGTACCCCGCCAACCACAGTAGGGATTCTTGTGATCCCATAGGTGTCGTTCCCACCGACAATGTGATCGGACCCTTCCCCCTCTATGCTATACTCAACCCAATCTATTCACAAATTCTTCATGTGCGTTCTATTTGAAATTCGTTCAAAATCTTCATTGTGTCCTTGTCAGCTCAAGAATTTGCAAACGGAACGTTTAACTTGTCTTATCTAAATTTTCAGCTTTGCCACTCAAACCATTCCGCATTCTATGTAATGTTTATCTATTCACCCATGATCTCACACAATCTCCACTACTCTGTGCGTGGGTGACACATGTCAAGCGAATGAGAAGGGTCAGGGGCACGTTCATTAAATTTCTTTGGGCAAACATTTTTTCACTCCTACTATAAATACCCCTCCCCTTCCTCACTTCTCTTTTACTCCGTTC
>NW_025314864.1:0-459 GCF_018294505.1 Triticum aestivum | reverse complement strand
AAAAAAAATTAGGGTTAGTTCATCATATCCGAACCAATCTGAGCCTTTGCATAATCTTTTTAGGGTTTTGCTTTGTTGAATTTGCGGTTGCATCGTCGTGTCTAGTTGCTGGTCTTAGAGTCTAGTCTTTTAGAGTTTCGAGTTCTGGTCATAAGTTGTCACGCCGCCGCCGCACCATCATCATCGCCCCTGCCATCTACCACCACCTCACGAATCCGTATCCATATACCACCACCAATCCGTGTCCATATACCACCACCGATCCATATCCATATACTACCACCGCTTCCACCACCGCTGCCATATACCACCACCATATATCCACCACCAATCCGAGTTCTTTGCTTTTAGGTTTGTTTTCGGGATCCACCTAGATTCCGATTCGTGTTTCCTTGCCGGAGTCGGGTAGCCACGCTCCGTTTAGGCCCAAAATTTTTCGAAAACGCATTTTTCGAAAAA
>NW_025314863.1:0-459 GCF_018294505.1 Triticum aestivum | reverse complement strand
TCTACTCTTTTGCACATGCTATGCGGGTGAAATGATGATACCATGCCAAGTTCCAACATTTTCAGAGTTCATTTTGTAGTGATTTTCAATTTCACCGTCATTTAGCTCTCTAAACAAATCGGTAAATGACTGAAAAACAACAAATGATGTCAGAACGTGTTGGAAATTGATGATGTCGCTTTGAATGATGCATACTAAACGCAAAAATAGGCTGCAGTTCAAATAAGTTTAAAAAACATTGAAGTGCCCGTGTAACGGATGAGTTCTCGTCCGAAACCCTGATACTCCGAAAGAGATTGTCCAGTTTGTAAACGAGGTGCATCCTCTAGTCTTTTGCACATGCTATGCGGGTGAAATGATGATACCATGCCAAGTTTCAACATTTTCAGAGTTCGTTTTGTAGTGATTTTCAATTTCGCAGTCATTTAGCTCTCTAAACAAATCGGTAAATGACTGAAA
>NW_025314862.1:0-459 GCF_018294505.1 Triticum aestivum | reverse complement strand
GAACACAAGGTCGTTTCCTCTGTTCTACGGTACGCCAGGCCTCGTTTCCATCGCATGTTCCATCCAAGCCCTCCCGATGAACACGACGATGCATCCCGTTCCGACCCAGCTGGTTGGCTCCCCATGAACACGACGACGACATTGTTTCTCCATTCCGACCCAGCCATGTACACGAGCCATGGACATACATATGCGCGAGTAGGCGTTCGAGACCCCGCCCGTATGTACTCATACGTGGCCGTATTTTCTTTCTTGCACACTGGCTGATGTACGTACGTGTACATGCTACGTGTGCGCCTCTACTACGGCACGTGCGCGCCTCTACATCGACCAGTATGTACATACAGGTTCGCGACCAGAATGACAATGCTACATACGCTTCGACCAGCTCGGTCCCGACTGTCAGGCACTTCCTTGCGTGCGAAGATGTAGATGGTGGATCCCAGTAGTCAGGGGGGC
>NW_025314861.1:0-459 GCF_018294505.1 Triticum aestivum | reverse complement strand
TGTTACATGACCACTTCAATGTTTTTTAAACTTATTTGAACTCCGGACTTCTTTTGTGTTCAGTATGCAGCATTTAAAGCGACGTCATCAATTTCCAACATGTTCTGACATCATTTGTTGTTTTTCGGTCATTTACCTAATTGTTTAGAGAGCTAAATGACCGTGAAATTGAAAATCACTACAAAATGAATGCTGAAAGTGTTGAAACTTGGCATGGTATCATCATATCACCCGCATACCATGCGCGAAAGAGTAGAGAGGGTCACGGCAAAAACTGGACGCACTTCGTGTACAAACTGGACATACTCTTTCCGAGTATCAGGGTTTCGGACGAGAACTCATCTGTTACATGGCCACTTCATTGTTTTTTAAACTTATTTGAACTCCGGACTTCTTTTGTGTTCAGTATGCAGCATTTAAAGCGACGTCATCAATTTCCAACATGTTCTGACATCATTT
>NW_025314860.1:0-459 GCF_018294505.1 Triticum aestivum | reverse complement strand
TAACCATGTTTAGTTCTTAAGGGAGCCCTCCTCATCTCCACATTTTGAAAGTCATCTAAACCAAAACAAGCTTCTCCAATACATATGGTCTAGCATGGCACGGGATGTACCAATCGAATTGAAAAAATCCATAAATTACAGGTTGAACAAAAGAAGCACAAGTGATGATATTAATTATGATGAAATGCTTGTCGTTGCATACCGTACAAACATCGAAGGTCTCTTCCAGCTTCACGGTGAAAACCTATCATTTTGCAGGTGAGGAAACCTGTCGCACACACCCCGGTCATCATAGCAGTACCCGCACTCCGGGATCCCATCGTCATCAGACATCTCATGTGTTCAAAATTCAGAGATTATAACTCGGTAGCAACACCCAAAAAATCCGGCATGACCTTTGCTAAAAAAGGACACAGCGAGCGCCTGAAATTTTCCGGAACGGAAATTAATCAACACTCC
>NW_025314859.1:0-459 GCF_018294505.1 Triticum aestivum | reverse complement strand
TTACGCGTTAGTCGTCAAGACTCGTAGGTTGGGCCGATTCTGGCCCGTTTCTTGGACGATTACTCAGTTTTGGGGCACCGAAGTGATTTCCAGGATTGACGAACCCAGGGTGCGTTTAAGTGTCGGTCATCAACACTCACAATTTCGGCCAATTCTGGTCCGTTTGATGGACTATTACTCACCGTTTTGGGGTCCCAGTGCGATTTCCACGATTGACGATCCCCGGGGAGCGCTTACATGTCGGTCATCAACACTCGTAGTTTTAGCCAATTCTGGCCAGTTTCGTGGAATATTACTCATTGTTTCGGGGTCCCTAAGCGATTTACATTGTTGTTGAACCCCAAGGTGCGCTTACGTGTCGGTCATCAACACTCGCACTTTTTGGCCAATTCTGGCCCGTTTCATGGACTACTACTCAAAGTTTTGGGGTCCCGGAGTGATTTCCACCATTAACGAACC
>NW_025314858.1:0-459 GCF_018294505.1 Triticum aestivum | reverse complement strand
GAAGGAACAGTTGAAGTATTGGACTCACTACTTAAAGAACCTAGTGACTACTCAATCATGAAGGGGATAGTTAACATGTAATTTCAATCATTATTGAACTATATGTCGGCCTCTTTAGTTTTTCATTTACTGATATCAACTAATTAATAGCTCCTTTATTCATTTTCTTTGCCGGCAGGCAGGGCTTGGCAAAAGTTCATCAAAACGGTTCCAGGCGAATGGAAACAAAAGTTGTATTGGTTTCGACCCAATGTAAGCAATTAAGTAGTACTAGCTAGCTACTATCTCTTTAATTATAGTTTCAATACCATTAATTATCATGCTTGATTAATTATTATCTGATTGAATTATATTCTCATAAAGGCCATGAAGCAGGAGCCGGAGACTGATTTATGTGTATACTATGTTTGCGAGAACATTTGCATGATGGCATCCGAAAGGACCAAATCTGCTAGACAG
>NW_025314857.1:0-459 GCF_018294505.1 Triticum aestivum | reverse complement strand
GGGAATTGAACACAGGACCTCCTGTCTAGATCTTCGATGTAACTAATTAAGCGAATGAGCAAACTAAAGGAAGGATTGCGTCCTTTTCTTGGATTGGTTTAGTCCTTTTCGTTTGGTCAATCTGGGCCAGGTACTTCTATGTTGATTTCTATATTGAAAGGAAGGATCCATAGGCTTCAATGTGTTGGGGCTACTAAATTAAAAAAGGAATTATCCTCCTATTAAAGGGAATAGGTATTCTTGGTTTGGTTCAGTCCTTTTCGTTTGGTCAATCTGGGCCAGGTACTTCTATGTTGATGGGCCTTTTATGGGCTTTCATAGAGACCGCGAAAAATAATTGGGTCAAAATAAATCAACATTGTGGGAATTGAACACAGGACCTCCTGTCTAGATCTTCGATGTAACTAATTAAGCGAATGAGCAAACTAAAGGAAGGATTGCGTCCTTTTCTTGGTTTGG
>NW_025314856.1:0-459 GCF_018294505.1 Triticum aestivum | reverse complement strand
GGCGGTCGGCGTTGAACACTAGATCCACATCCCACAAGTGAAGCCGGCGCCCGGCGTCCCGCAACAATAGTTCTGGTGGCCGATGACGGTCGAACACCTTGGCGAATTTGTCTGGCAGCCTCTGCGATGAGGATTAAAGCCAAGTTTTGAAATTTCAAACAACCAAACCGACTTGAGTTAGTTTGGGTGTTTCAAGTTTCAACACTTAGCTTTCAATGGTCATCTCTGAGGCTGCCAGACAAATTCGCAGTGGTGTTCGACCACCATCGACGCCGAGAACTGTTGCTGCTGGACGCAGGACCCCTGTGTCACTTGTGGGACGTGGATGTAGTATTCGACACCGACGGCCACATGTACCTCGCACTGACGATACTTTCTATTTAGGGTACCATCGACACCGAGGAACCCTCTTTTTCTTGTTCTTCTTCTTCTTTCTCTTTTTTCCTTTTCTTCTTCATC
>NW_025314855.1:0-459 GCF_018294505.1 Triticum aestivum | reverse complement strand
CCTCGTGTACAAACTGGACAATCTCTTTCGGAGAATCAGGGTTTCGGACCAGAACTCATCTGTTACACGGGCACTTCATTGTTTTTTAAAATTAATTGAACTCCAGACTATTTTTGCGTTCAGTATGCATCATTTAAAGCGACGTCATCAATTTCCAACACGTTCTGACATCACTTGCTGTTTTCAGTCAATGACCGATTTGTTTAGGGAGCTAAATGACGGTGAAATTGAAAATCACTACAAAATGAACTCTGAAAATGTTGGAACTTGGCATGGTATCATCATTTCGCCCACATAGCATGTGCAAAAGAGTAGTGAGGGTCACGGCGAAAACTGGACGCACCTCGTGTACAAACTGGACAATCTCTTTCGGAGTATCAGGGTTTCGGACGAGAACTCATCTGTTACACGGGCACTTCAATGTTTTTAAAACTTATTTGAACTCCAGCCTATTTTTGC
>NW_025314854.1:0-459 GCF_018294505.1 Triticum aestivum | reverse complement strand
GATCACTAGGAAACAAGCTGGACATGTAGCATCATGAACTAAAATATCCCAGACTTAGCGAAAATCACTAAGTCCCTGAAATCTGCAATCTCAGGTACCCTACTTCGCAAGCTTGCACAAGACAACACACACATCCTAAAAATGCATGGGTGGAACCTCTGGAAAGAAGACAAAATGCTTCACAAATCATCCCAAAGGGGCACAGGCATATCATGCACGAACTAAATATAGCAAAAATGACAAAAGTGCATGATGAACTAACGGATCTGCAGTTTAACTCACGAAGCCTCCTTCTAACAGCATTTTGGGTATCAAGATGACCTCAAATGGAAATGATGCAATGGAATGAAATGATGTACATGTCTAGGCGAAGATTTTGATATATCGTATGCCGAAAACGGATCTACGGTCGCGGAGATACAAGCAGTCAAACATCGCATAAAAAACTAGGGTTTCTGG
>NW_025314853.1:0-459 GCF_018294505.1 Triticum aestivum | reverse complement strand
TTGACTATTACTCACCATTTTGGCTCCCAAAGCGGTTTCCATAGTTATTGAACCCCAAGGTGCGCTTATGTGTCGTTCATCAACACTCGTAATTTTGGCCAATTCTGGCTCATTTCCTGGACTATTGATCACTGTTTTGGTTTCCCGAAGCGAGTTCCTCGATTGACGATCCCCGGGGTGTGTTTACGTGTGCGTCGTCAACACTCTTAGTTTTGTCCAATTCTGGCCGTTTTCATGGACTATTACTCACCGTTTTGGGTCCCCAAAGTGATTTCCATAGTTGTTGAACCCCAGGGTGCGATTACGTTTTGGTCAACAACACTCGCAAGTTTGGCCGATTCTGGCCCGTTCCGTGAACTGTAACTGACTGTTTGGGGTCCCAGAGTGATTTCCATGATTGACGAAGCCCAGGGTGCGATTACGTGTAGGTCATCAACACTCGCAATTTTAGCCGATTCT
>NW_025314852.1:0-459 GCF_018294505.1 Triticum aestivum | reverse complement strand
TGGTATCATCATTTGACCCACATAGCATGTGCAAGAAAGTAGAGAGGGTTACGGCAAAAACTGGATGCACTTCGTGTACAAAACGGACAATCTCTTTCGAAGTATCAGGGTTTCATACGGAAACTTGTCTGTTACAAAGGGATTTCATTTTTTTTGAAATTATTTGAACTCCATAGTTTTTCCGTGCTCAAAATGCACCATTCAAAGCCGCATCATCCATTTTCAACCCTTTCTGACATCATTTTTTTTCATGCATTTACTGATTATTTTGAGCTATAAGACCTTGAAATTGAAAAGCATTTCAAATGAACTCTGAATACGTTGAAAGTTGGCATGGTATCATAATTTGACCCACATAGATTGTGCAAGGATGTAGAGAGGGTTACGGCAAAAACTGGATGCACTTCGTGTACAAAACGGACAATCTTTTTCGAAGTATCAGGGTTTCATACGGAAACT
>NW_025314851.1:0-459 GCF_018294505.1 Triticum aestivum | reverse complement strand
GCTTTGAATGATGCATCCTGAACGCAAAAATAAGCTGGAGTTCAAATAAGTTTAAAAAACATTGAAGTGCCCTTGTAACAGATGAGTTCTGGTCCGAAACCCTGATACTCCGAAAGAGATTGTCCAGTTCGTACACGAGGTGCGTCCAGTTTTCGCCGTGACCCTCTCTACTCGTTTGCACATGCTATGCGGGCGAAATGATGATACCATGCCAAGTTCCAACATTTTCAGAGTTCATTTTGTAGTGATTTTCAATTTCACCGTCATTTAGCTCTCTAAACAAATCGGTAGATGATTGAAAAACAGCACATGACGTCAGAACGTGTTGGAAATTGATGACGTCGCTTTGAAAGATGCATACTGAATGCAAAAATTGGCTGGAGTTCAAATAAGTTTAAAAAACATTGAAGTGCCCGTGTAACAGATGAGTTCTCGTCCGAAACCCTGATACTCCGAAAG
>NW_025314850.1:0-459 GCF_018294505.1 Triticum aestivum | reverse complement strand
GATTTAGTAGGCTAGTTGATTTAGTTGATTTAGAACATTTCGATTTAGTTGATTTAGTATGTAGTTGATTTAGTTGATTTAGAACATCTTGATTTAGTTGATTTAGTAGGCTAGTTGATTTTGTTGATTTAGAACATTTTGATTTAGTTGATTTAGTATGCTAGTGGATTTAGTAGGCTAGTTGATTTAGTTGATTTAGTATGCACCATTTTATTGTTATTTTTTCTGTACATGGATAGGTAGATGCTTTTTTTTGTAATAAGTTATTTTTTGGCAAAATGTAGGTGCCAATTTAGTTAAATTTGCCACTTGTTTTGTTAATAAATTATCTTACGCAATAGGGGCCAAATGAGATGAAATGTCTTGGTAGGTGGTACCCTTATTTGGTAGATATTTGTGAAAAGTTTTTTCGGCAATAGGTGCCACCAAAATGCTTTGTCCATAAAATTGCTTCTCGCG
>NW_025314849.1:0-459 GCF_018294505.1 Triticum aestivum | reverse complement strand
AGGTTGGTAATGGTGTCACGTGCTCGTCTCGGCGTCCATAGTCGCTACCGCGACGATGTCCGCCTCGACTCGCGTTACGCTAAGACAGGATGGCAATGGTGTCACGTGCTCGTCTCGGCGTCCGTCGTCGTTACCGCGACGACGTCCGCCTCGACTCGCGTTACGCTAAGACAAGGTGGCACTGGTGTCACGTGCTCGTCTCGGCGTCCGTCGTCGCTACCGCGACGATGTCCGCCTCGACTCGCTTACGCTAAGACAGGGTTGCACTGGTGTCCCGTGCTCGTATCGGCGGCCGTCCTCGCTACCGCGACGACGTCCGCCTCGACTCGTGTTACGCTCAGGCAGGGTGGCACTGGTAGCACGTGCTCGTCTCGGCGTCCGTCATCGCTACCGCGACGACGTCCGCCTCGACTCGCGTTACGCTAAGACAGGGTGGCACTGGTGCCACGTGCTCGTGTC
>NW_025314848.1:0-460 GCF_018294505.1 Triticum aestivum | reverse complement strand
GCTTGGGCGGCGCAGGCCCGGCGCGGCCCGGGGCGGGCCTCGGATGGGTCCCGGCGGGCCTGGCGCGGGGAGGAGAGAGGAGACCGGCGGCGGCGACGTGGCGGCGTCGGATTCGCCGAGGACGACGGGCGGACAATGTCCGGACGGGTTGGACGTGTCCGGCGCGCGAGGGGAGCGGGGCTAGGGTTTGATCTGCGAAAATGGACGGGGAGGACGTTTTTATAGGTAGAGGGAGCTAGGAGAGTCCAAATGAGGAGCGGTTTTCGCCCACACGATCGTGATCGAACGACCGAGAGCATGGAGGGGAGTTAGATGGGTTTTGGGCCACTTTGGAAGGGGTGTTGGGCTGCAAAGAGAAAGGGGGGTTTGCGGTTACCCGGTTAACCGTTGGAGTATCAAACGACCTCCAAATGGCACGAAACTTGACAGGCGGTCTACCGGTGGTATACCAAGGCCACTT
>NW_025314847.1:0-460 GCF_018294505.1 Triticum aestivum | reverse complement strand
CCCCCCCCCTTGGGAGAGATCCGACCTCAGATCAAAAGGTGCATCTCCATGGTATGGCGCGAGGTCCTTGACGTTGAAGATGTCGCTCACATTGTACTTGCCTCATGGTAGGTCGATCTTGTAGGCGTTGTCGTTGTAGCGTGCTAGCACCTTGAACGGTCCATCGACGCGAGGGAGAAGCTTGGACTTGCGTTCGTTGAGGAAGCGATCCTTGCGAAGATGTAGCCACACTAGATCACCAATGTTGAATACCATGGGTTGCTTGTTGATGTTGAGCTTGGTCGCTAGTCGTTATACTTGGCACTCGATTGTGTGTTTTGTATCTTCATGCATCTTTTTGATGTATCTTGCACGAGCACTTGCGTCGAGGTTGGTTCGCTCTTGTAGAGGAAGAGGTAGAATGTCCAATGGGGATAATGGGTTGAAGCCGTAGACGACCTCGAAGGGGGATTTGCCGGTC
>NW_025314846.1:0-460 GCF_018294505.1 Triticum aestivum | reverse complement strand
TAAAAAGACTTATATTTAGGAACGGAGGAAGTAGCACTTATTTTATCACATTAAGTAGATAAAATTGTGTCGTCTCTTTAGTAGCTCCATGTTTTATCGATAATTCACATGACCTTTGTGGTTCTAGATAGCACAGATAGATACATAGGTAGTGTTCAGACTGGGTAGAAAAACACAAAACATAAAAATTTCGGTTTTCTATTAGTAGAACATCAACAAGGAAGAAAACAGATGAATAATCCTTTTTAGGAGTACTTCCCTCATCCTGATTCACAAACCAATTATAAGATTCTAACATCACAGATATCTGGCGTAGGCCACTTATAACCGCGGTAATATGCAATTAGATGAGCATCTGTTTATCAATCTAGTGAGTAAACAAAGCAGCATGGGCAAGCGTCCAGTGAGGGGCCGTCGCTGGTCTGCGGGTTGCGGTTGATGACTACATGCTCCGGCCAGC
>NW_025314845.1:0-460 GCF_018294505.1 Triticum aestivum | reverse complement strand
TATCCTGGACGGGTGTAGCACGATGATCGTCTGTAAAAGAGAGGAATTTAGGTGAAAAAGTTGTCGTGCAAAAAGATAGTTTGTTAAAGAAACCATGTATAATTCAAGATGAGAAGAAATTGTCACTTGTCTGTGCATGTTGAGCCCCTTGTATTGACAAATAGGGGTGTGACCGTTTATTCGGTATAAGTAGCGGCGCCGGACTCGATTAGTTGTGTCTGAGGTCTTGACGACCTATTGGACGCTTTCGCTGGTCCGGGCGCCTTTAGTGTGCGGCTGCCAAGGCAGCCTCACTCTCTTCGGCACGCAGAGATCGCTTGATATTTCCGTGCACTGTAATGATGCCACGTGGACCGGGCATCTTGAGTGTGAGGGAGGCGTAGTGTGGTATTGCATTAAAGCGAGCAAAAGCTTCGCGTTCGAGCAGTGCTTGATAGCTACTTTGAAACGGAGCAATGTG
>NW_025314844.1:0-460 GCF_018294505.1 Triticum aestivum | reverse complement strand
CGCACCAGCGCGCGAGGGAAAGCGGCCTAGCGCGCGCTGGTTTTGGCGCGCCAGCGCGCGGGAAAGGTTCGCGCGCGCGCCGCGGCCGACGCTCGTTATAAAGAAAGCGCTCCCTCCACACTCTGTCCGCCGCCCACTCTAGCCGCCTCTGTGCCATCATGTCGATCCGCCGCCTGGGCACTTCGGATTTTCGCTGAGTTCGCGAGCGCCGCTCCGGCGCCTTCTCCTCCGAGATCTGGTTTCGCGAGAAACGTCTCATCCTCGGCACCTTCGACACCGCAGAGGGGACGGCCCGCGTGCACGACGCGACGGCGTGGCGCCTTCTGAGGCCTCGTCGGGATATGAATTTTCGCAACGTGTCGAGCCAGCGGGCGTAGGATCTGGCGCCTCTCCCGCGGCTTTTCACCAACGAGGATCGTCGTGTCCACCGGAGGCGGCAGCGTCGCCTCGCCATCGCGGA
>NW_025314843.1:0-460 GCF_018294505.1 Triticum aestivum | reverse complement strand
AGAGAGAGAGAGAGAGAGAGATCAAACACATAGCTACTAGTACATACCCTCAGCCCCGAGGGTGAACTACTCCCTCCTCGTCATGGAGAGCGTCGGGATGATGAAGATGGCCACCTGTGAGGGATCCCCCCCTCTGGCAGCGTGCCGGTATAGAGTCCCGAATGGTTTTTGGTGGCTACAAAGGCTTGCGACGACGGAACTCCCTATCTAGGTTTCTTTTCGGGGGTTTCTGTATTTATAGGAATTTTTGACGTTGATGTCACGTCAGGGGGGGTCTCTGAGTCATCCACGAAGCAGGGGGGCGCGCCCTCCACCCTCGTTGATGGCTCGGGACTCTTTTGGCCCAACTCTTTTACTCCGGGGGCTTATTTTGGTCCATAAAAAATCATCAAAAATTGGCACGTCAATTGGACTCCGTTTGGTATTCCTTTTCTGTAAAACTCAAAAACAAGGAAAAAAC
>NW_025314842.1:0-460 GCF_018294505.1 Triticum aestivum | reverse complement strand
GAGTGATTTCCACGGCTGAGGAACTTCGGGGTGCGTTCATGTGTCGGTCATCAGCACTCACGATTTTTGTCGATTCTGGCCCGTTTCCTGGACTATTACTCACCATTTTTTGGTCCCAAAGCGATTTCCACGATTGACGAACCCCAGGGTGCGTTTACGTGTCGTTCATCAACACTCAAAGTTTTGGCCGATTCTGGCCCGTTTCGTGGACTGTTACTCACTCTTATGGGGTCTCGGAGTGATTTCCACGATTAACGAACCCAAGATGCGTTTACGTGTCGGTCATCAACATTCGTGGTTTTTGTCGATTCTGACCCATTTCGTGGACTATCACTCACCGTTTTGTGGTCCCAAAGCAATTTCCAGGGTTGTTAAACCCCAAAGTGTGCTTACATGTTGGTAGTTAAGACTCGTAGTTTGGGACGCTTCTGGCCCGTCTCTTGGACTATTACTCAGTTTT
>NW_025314841.1:0-460 GCF_018294505.1 Triticum aestivum | reverse complement strand
GATCCCATCTCGAGGAGATAAGTTTTTGACGCATCTCTACGACACAAACTTGAAAGGTATCTAAAACCTTTACATATAAGCCAAATTATGGTCTTGGTGTTCATAAGGATTGGGCAACTGAATACATGGTTTTAGACAATTGTATGGTTGATTGTGGGCAACTGGATACATGGTTTTAGGCAACAGTATGATTGATTGTGGGCAACTGGATACATGGTTTTAGTCAACAGTATGGCTGATTGTAGGCAACTATGACACCTGAAAAACAGATTAAAAATATACACATATTCATTTTTGGAGGAGGCTCATAAATAAACTAATCCACTAAAAACACTTCGCAGTTTTAGTTATGTCCCCATGACCAGCTCCACACCGCTCCCCCTCTATGATTATTTGCCAAGTATTTACGATCATACCAAGGGATCCCATCCCGAGGACATAAGTTCTTGACGCATCTCTA
>NW_025314840.1:0-460 GCF_018294505.1 Triticum aestivum | reverse complement strand
TCTATTTCTGGCTAGATCTTTTGAGAAGATTTTGATTTTTCTTTTAAATACGAAGAAACCACATTCCCCTGTTTTTTAGCTCAAGAATGAGCCAGTCCGTAGTCTCACTCATCTTGGGATCTTTGTGTTTCAACTGAGCACGAAAATTTCTTATAATAATTCGAGGCACATGTCGATCCGCCGAGGACAAGAAATCATATAAGCATGAGCAACGACACCGAAATGTGTTAATGAGGTTCATCAACATGGCTACATCGCCGAGACCTGAATATGGGTGGTCCTCCCGATGTACCAATCACATGATAAAAATCGATGATATGCCAATCGCCGGTCTGTCCACCCCTGTGACGGATTCCTACACGTCCCTCTCCTGATCTCCATCTTAGCCTAAAACTTATGTCTAGCCTATTTGACTACCATGTGGTAAAATTCTCTAGCGACCCTTCCCCGACCCCCCCCC
>NW_025314839.1:0-460 GCF_018294505.1 Triticum aestivum | reverse complement strand
GGGTGTGCGCCGGTTTGCGATTAACACAGTAACGGACGCCCTGCGCCAAATAGGGACCAGCATCCTATACAGCGGGGAGAGCTCCTATACGGCGCATTAAGCGCCGGTACAGGCAACTGGCGCCCACTGTTGCTATCTGGTGGGCCGGCCCAGGAACACGCAGAGAAAAATCTCCCAGAAAAGCTGCTGCCAACAAGATTCGATCTCGCGCCGTTTAGTTATGATGCAGCGTGCCTAACCAGTACATCTACTACAACCTAGTGATTCATTACAGCGAGAGAATCTTAACAACAACACTAACCGCACTATTTCTGGTACAAATAATTTAGAAAGACGTGATTTTTTGGAAAATGAAAAATCTGAAATAAGTTTTAAAAAATCGCGAATTAGAAAAAAGTTCATGTATTCAAAAACTTTCACCAAATTTTATAAAAGATCACCGTGTATTACATAAAATTTC
>NW_025314838.1:0-461 GCF_018294505.1 Triticum aestivum | reverse complement strand
AGAAGAAGAAGAAGAAGAAGAAGAAGAAGAAGAAGAAGAAGAAGAAGAAGAAGAAGAAGAAGAAGAAGAAGAAGAAGAAGAAGAAGAAGAAGAAGAAGAAGAAGAAGAAGAAGAAGAAGAAGAAGAAGAAGAAGAAGAAGAAGAAGAAGAAGAAGAAGAAGAAGAAGAAGAAGGAGAAGAAGAAGGAGAAGCAGAAGAAGAAGGAGAAGAAGAAGAAGAAAGAGAAGAAGGAGAAGAAGCAGAAGCAGAAGAACAAGAAGAAGAACAAGAAGAAGAACAAGAAGAAGAAGAAGAAGAAGAAGAAGAAGAAGAAGAAGAAGAAGAAGAAGAAGAAGAAGAAGAAGAAGAAGAAGAAGAAGAAGAAGAAGAAGAAGAAGAAGAAGAAGAAGAAGAAGAAGAAGAAGAAGAAGAAGAAGAAGAAGAAGAAGAAGAAGAAGAAGAAGAAGAAGAAGAAGAAGAAG
>NW_025314837.1:0-461 GCF_018294505.1 Triticum aestivum | reverse complement strand
TGATGATGCTCATCGTGATGACCGCAGCTCTCTTCTATGTGATGGTAGTTTAGATGATCGATATCGACTTGTAATGTGAAGACAAACTCGCGGTCTCGAGACTTGTAATATAATGTTCTATCTTTGTTCGGTCTTTTCAATTCGGAGACTAATATGATGAATTGTATTCGGAAACTAAAATGATGAATTGTATTCAGAGACTAATCTTCTATTGTATTCGATGAATCTGTTGTTGATGTGTGCTGTCTATATTTTGTCTAATTATACATTTTGTAACCTTTGCAAAAAACAAAAAATTAAAAAAAAACATAATATTCATACTAATGGCGCATCACATCACAGTGCGTCATTAGTATGCCAAAGGATACTAATGGCGCATCATTAAATAGTGCGCCATTAGTATGCCGAAGTTACTAATGGCGCATCTCGTTGTTGTGCGCCATTAATATGCCAAAGCACCT
>NW_025314836.1:0-461 GCF_018294505.1 Triticum aestivum | reverse complement strand
AGAAGGCCACGAGAACCCGAAAGAGTTCCCGGCGCCAGGTGTTAGCGGACTCATCGTCCGATAATTCCGAGATGCACACCTCCCGTGAAAACAAGGAGGAGGTAGATAAAGGTTCTTCCCCTCTAGCCGGGGAAGGTAGGAAGAGGAAGGCCGCCCCAACTGGGGAGGCCGGAGGGTCCAAGAAGGGAAGGACTCTCCCTCCGGACTACTCCGCCACCGCCGCCGACAGTGAAGACGAGTGGCCACCCAGGGCCAAGCCCCTGGCGAGATTGTAAGTATTCGGACACCAGAGTAAGTCGTGGCACCGTTTAATTGCACAGCTTCTTCTAACGCCTGACACGGTTATGCAGTCCGTCCTGGGCCCGTATCGACGTATTCTCGTCGAGCGGTTCTTTGGACCCGTCGGCCATGAGCAGCGGAGGATCACTTCCGACCGCCTGCACCCCTCGCCCTACGCAGAA
>NW_025314835.1:0-461 GCF_018294505.1 Triticum aestivum | reverse complement strand
AGAGAGAGGAGAATGGGAAGTGGCGAAACTGCTAAGTGCAGTATTTATAGACGCACCTTTAGTCGCGGTTGGGGAGGCGGACCAACCGCGACTAAAGGTCACCTTTAGTCGCGGTCCGCCTCCCCAACCGCGACTAAAGGGTTTTGGCGCCGCTTTCGTTCCCGCGCAGAAAGACCCTTTAGTCGCGGTTGGGGACAACAACCGCGACTAAAGGGTACCCTTTAGTCGCGGTCCGCCTCCCCAACCGGGACTAAAGGCGTTGTGCTGGAACTGGCGCGGTGTGGTGGGATGTTTAGTCCCACCTCGCTAGCCGAGAGGCTTCGACAGTGGTTTATAAGCGCGGCTGCGCTCACCACTTCGAGCTCCTCTCAAATGCAGGCTTACGGGCCTATTCTGTCAGTATGTGCTTGTGGGCCTACTGGGCCTTCTGCGGGCCTGAATCCTGGCCCATTGATGGGTTT
>NW_025314834.1:0-461 GCF_018294505.1 Triticum aestivum | reverse complement strand
GCCGAGACAAGCACGTGACATCACTGCCACCCTATCTTAGCGTATCGCGAGTCGAGGCGGACGTCGTCGCGGTAGGGACGACAAACACCGAGACGAGCACGTGACACCACTGACTTCCTATCTTAGCGTAACGCGAGTCGAGGCGGATGTCGTCGTGGTACCGACGACGGACGCTGAGACGAGCACGTGACACCACTCCACCCTGTCTTAGCGTAACGCGAGTCGAGGCGGACGTTGTCGCGGTAGCGATGACGGACGCCGAGACAAGCACGTGACACCACTGCCACCCTGTCTTAGCGTAACGCGAGTCGAGGCGGACGTCGTCGCGGTAGCGACGACGGACGCCAAGACGAGCACGTGACACCACTACCACCCTGTCTTAGCATAACGCGAGTCGAGGCGGACGTCGTCGTGGTAGCGACAACGTCGCCGAGATGAGCACGTGACACCACTGCCTCCCT
>NW_025314833.1:0-461 GCF_018294505.1 Triticum aestivum | reverse complement strand
TTTTTTTCTTCATAGCATTTTTTCATATATATGTTTTTTTCATATATGTGGCTATATGTATTTTTTTGTTCATAGCATTTTTTTCCAAGTATGTCTGTGGCTATGTATGTATGAATGGATAGCATTTTTTTGCGTGTATATATGTATGTATGGATGTCTTCGATCTACCCCCTCCGCAATAACTTCGACATGAGGGGGGACGTCGGACATGCAGGAGGAGGGAGAGAGAGATGCAAGAGGAGGGAGAGAGAGACGTCATCTTGAAACGTTACTAAGTTACTATGTTTTCCCTCGAAACGTTACTAAGTTTCTAAGTTAAAATGATGTTAATAGAAAGTTTTCTCTCGAAACGTTAATAAGTTACTAGGTTAAAATATATATAAACACTATTCTGATCACGGGACCAGAATAATATTCTGATCAAAACATGAACTTCTCGAGTAACGAGCCTGACCTTCCCC
>NW_025314832.1:0-461 GCF_018294505.1 Triticum aestivum | reverse complement strand
AAAGCATTTCAAATGAACTCTGAAAAGGTTGAAAGTTGGCATGGTATCAGCCTTTCATCCACATAGCATGTGCAAGAAAGTTGAGAGGGTTACGGCAAAATTTGGATCCACTTCGTGTACAAAACGGACAATCTCTTTCAAAGTATCAGGATTTCATACGCAACTCCTCTGTTACAAAGGGACTTCATTTTTTAAAACTTATTTGAACTCCTGACTTTTTGTGTGTTCGAAATGCACCATTCAAAGACACATCATCATTTTTCAATCCTTTCTGAGTTCATTTGTTATTTTTCATGCATTTACTAATTATTTTGAGATATAAGACCCTAAAATTGAAAAGCATTTCAAATGAACTCTGAAAAGGTTGAAAGTTGGCATGGTATCATCATTTCATCCACATAGCATGTGCAAGAAAGTTGAGAGGGTTACGGCAAAAACTGGATGCACTTCGTGTACAAAAC
>NW_025314831.1:0-461 GCF_018294505.1 Triticum aestivum | reverse complement strand
ATCACAGGACATGCATCCGGAAACTTTGGTTGCTCAAGTATGTCAAGCATATACACGTAGTAGGGCTGGCAGGGCGAGACAAAAACAGAAGCGGCTCCTCATCCAGACCGGTAGAAGACAACACCAACAGACTGGTCTTAGTTCTCGGTATCACGGCGACAATGGGTGAAGCGATCCGGGGCAGGCGGCTAACTCTAGCGCCCCGGCCTTCCACTTCCGGGCCGGCGACATCGCCCGCGTCGGAGGGACCGAGTGGGTCGAGGTTCTCCTGCCTGGATTCGGATTCTGGTTCCTCCGATGAGGAGGAGGCGCCGGCAGTGGGCGTCAAGTTAGCACTTGAAGTGCTAGATGAAGACGCGGGAGGCGCAGCTTGGACTCCGGTGGTTCGCCGGAGGAGGAAAACTGAGGCGAAAATTGTTCAAGAATTCTGGACTGATGCGGGTTTTCCTACACCGGCGTCT
>NW_025314830.1:0-461 GCF_018294505.1 Triticum aestivum | reverse complement strand
GTAGTTTTTGGTGTTTGTAGTATGCTGGAGGCCGTGCGCAGCGCTGACCGCGGGGTGGGCTGTGATGCGGTAGGCATGTGGCACGGTGTACCGGGCGCCCGTTTGGTGTCTCGGGAACCCTGCTCACATCGTTCGGGGTCGTATGTGGAAACTTCGGCCGGACTCCCTGCGGATGGAACCTGAATAGGCGATAAACCTGGACTAGAGACTTGAGTGTTTAGGTAGGCCGTGGCCGACACCCTCGCTAGGCTTCCGCTTGAAGGTTGCCGAGATGCATGACGTGTACATGGCGGTAAGTGGCGAGAGCGTGTGTGAAGAAGTACACCCCTGCAGGGTTAACATCATCTATTCGAATAGCCGTGTCCACGGTAAAGGACTTCTGGGTTGCCTGTACAGTTCATAGACTAGTGAAAGTGGATACTCTAAAACTCGCAAAATAAGCGTGAGTGCTATGGATGGCC
>NW_025314829.1:0-461 GCF_018294505.1 Triticum aestivum | reverse complement strand
AAACCTTTAAACCCAAATCTTGTTTTGAGAGTCCACCATACCTACCTATGGGTTAAGTAAGTCCTTCAAGTAAGTTGTCATCGGTGCAATAACGCAATAAAAATTGCTTCTAAAAGTGTTGGATCATTTAGTGTAAGAGAAAATTGAGCGTTGTACGAACTTGTGATGGCAAAGAATAAAAGCGACAGACTGCATAATAAGGTTGATATCATAAGGGGCAATGTAATGTGACGTTCTTTTGCAGTAAGAGATTGAGCATACAAACAAAAAAGCCCATGGCAACCTCTGCTTCTCTCTGCGAAGGGCCTATCTTTTACTTCTCTGAATTTACTTTTATGCCAGAGTCAAAGTTCTTCTCTCTATTTCTTTTTTATTTCCTCCTTTGGTAAGCATCATGTGGTGAGGAAAGATCTAGACACATATATCCAGTTCGATGTGGGTAGCATGAGTTATTATTGTTG
>NW_025314828.1:0-461 GCF_018294505.1 Triticum aestivum | reverse complement strand
CGTGGAAATCACTCCGGGCCCCCAAAACAGTGAGTATTAGTCCTCGAAATGGGCCAGAATCGGCCAAAACTGCTAGTGTTGATGACCGACACGTAATAGCACCCCAGGGTTCATTAATCATGGAAGTCACTCCGAGACCCCAAAATAGTGAGTAATAGTCCACGGAATGGGCCAGAATCGGCCAAAACTGTTAATGTGGATGACCTAAACGTAAGCGCACCTTGGGGTTCAACAAGCATGGAAATCACTTTGTGACCCCAAAACGGTGAATAATAGTCCACGAAACGGGTAAGAATCGACAAAAACCGCGAGTGTTGATAACCGACACGTAAACGCACCCCAGGGTTCGTTAATCATGGAAATTACTCTGGGACCCTAAAATAGTGAGTAATAGTCCAGGAAACGGGCCAGAATCGGCCAAAACTATGAGTGTTGATGACCGACACGTAAGTGCACCTTGG
>NW_025314827.1:0-461 GCF_018294505.1 Triticum aestivum | reverse complement strand
ACAGAGGTGGGGAACGGTGGGGAAAGAGACGAGACAAGGGGCGATTCGAGGGTTGGCGGCGAATTAGGGATTTGAGCAATCTGGGCGCGGAAGGGGACGGTGGAGAAGAGAGATTTTGCAGGGCTGGAATTGGGGCCGCCAGATATTTCAATCCGAAACGTGGAAGCGCGAACTTATATTGTCGTCGTCCCTTTTTTGGGGGGGAGGGGGGTGGGTGGCTGGGTGCTACGTGTCCGTCCGACACACGCGACCACCCCGACAGGACTATGCTTCGGTGCCTTAAGGCACCTGCCTTTGTGTCCATGACATGTGGGCCCAACAGGTGGCTAGCCCACATGTCAGTGACCCAAAGGCAGTTGCCTTTAAGGCACCGAAGCAGCGTCCACCCCGACACGACCCTGGTCTGCCTGGTGCGCCTACATTTGAGAATGCAAACGAATCTTCTTTCATTTGCAAACGAA
>NW_025314826.1:0-461 GCF_018294505.1 Triticum aestivum | reverse complement strand
AGTGCATCCAATTTTTGCGGTAACCCTCTCTACTTTCTTGCACATGCTATGTGGGTGAAATAATGATACCATGCAACCTTTCAACCGTTTCAGAGTTCATTTGAAATGTTTTTCAATTTCAGGGTCTTATAGCTCAAAATAATCAGTAAATGCATGAAAAATAACAAATGAAGTCAGAAAGGGTTGAAAATTGATGGTGTGGCTTTGAATGGTGCATTTTGATCACATAAAAAGTCTGGAGTTCAAATAAGTTCAAAAAAAGAAATCCCTTTGTAATAGACGAGTTTCCATGTGAAACCCTGATACTTTGAAAGAGACTGTCCATTTTGTACACGAAGTGCATCTAATTTTTGTCGTAACCCTCCCAACTTTCTTGCACATGCTATGGGGATGAAATGATGATACCATGCCAACTTTCCACCTTTTCACAGTACATTTGAAATGCTTTTCAATTTCAGGGT
>NW_025314825.1:0-461 GCF_018294505.1 Triticum aestivum | reverse complement strand
CTCGTGAGAGAAACTTAGTCAACGGGTCTGTTATATTCAGAGTCGTATGTATTTTGCAAATATTCTATGTCTACAATGCTCTGCATGGAGCTACTCTAGCTAATTGCTCCCACTTTCAATATGTATCCAGATTGAGACTTAGAGTCATCTGGATCGGTGAAAAAACTTGCACCGATGTAACTTTTTATGACGGGCTCTTTTATCACCTCCATAATCGAGAAGTATTTCCTTGGTCCTTACTAAGGATATTCTTGACCGCTGTCCAGTGATCTATTATTAGATCAAAATTGTATTCCTTTGCCAAACACAGAGCAAGGTATACAATAGGTCTGGTTCACAGCATAGCATACTTTATAGAACCTATGACTGAGGCATAGGGAATGACTTTTCATTCTCTTTCTATTTTCTGCCATAGTCAGGTTTTGAGTCTTACTCAACTTCACACCTTGCAACACAGGCAA
>NW_025314824.1:0-462 GCF_018294505.1 Triticum aestivum | reverse complement strand
CCCCCCCCCCACGAGCCTCAAATGTCACAGTGTCTCCTGTCAGCTTGTTGAATTTCAACCTCACATTGCATGGGACGATCTGTGTAAAAAAACAAAATGACACAATGCAGTAATGTCAACACTAAAAATAAAATAGTTGTTACATTTCATCTAATTTCTTACCGCCGCATGACGAAAACTCGGCTGGAAGTAGATGTCGAACAGCTTGTCAGTTGCAAGGCCGCTGACGCACCTTGACTTGCACAGTCGACATAGTGGTGGTGGTGGCGGCGCCATTTTCCTAAAGAAATATGAGCAAAGGATTAACGATCCACTTCACAGGAAAGAAAAACAGTAGCATGTGATTTTAACTAAATTGGCACCTACATTTTGCCAAAAAATAACTTATTACAAAAAACAAAAACATCTACATATCCATGTACAGAAAAAATAACAATAAAATGGTGCATACTAAATCAACTA
>NW_025314823.1:0-462 GCF_018294505.1 Triticum aestivum | reverse complement strand
CTGAGGTGGCGTGGTGGGGGAGCCATCGCGAGGATCTGCATGTCGCCGCGCAGGCACTTGATGGGTTGGCCTGGGAGCTGCATGTCGCCATGCAGGTGCCTGCCCAGCTGGTTGGACTGGCAGCTGTATGCGAACGGCGGTGGAAGCTTGGTCGCCGGCGGGCCTGGTGGTGGCCTTGCCGGGTGGCCCGACAAGGGTCTTGTCATGGCACGCCGTCGTCCCCGGCAAGGGTCTTGCCGTGGCATGCCGTCGTCCCCGGCAAGGGTCTTGCCGGGGGTCGTCGTCTTCTAATCCTCGTCTATCCTTGGATATGTCTTCACAAAGATCTGCATGCCACCTTGGAGGTGCCTTCCCGAGCCCTGGCTCCACGCGGATGACGGTGTTGGGGATCGTGGGCTCAAGGGTGGCTCACTCCGCTGGTGTGGGGTGAGTTGCCCCGGCAAGGGTCTTGCCGGGGCTGCC
>NW_025314822.1:0-462 GCF_018294505.1 Triticum aestivum | reverse complement strand
TAACCCTCTCAACTTTCTTGCACATGCTATGTGGATGAAATGATGATACCATGCCAACTTTCAACCTTTTCAGAGTTCATTTGAAATGCTTTTCAATTTTAGGGTCTTATAGCTCAAAATAATTAGTAAATGCATGAAAAATAACAAATGATGACAGAAAGGATTGAAAAATGATGATGTGGCTTTGAATGGTGCATTTTGAGCACACAAAAAGTGAGGAGTTCAAATAATTTTTAAAAAATGAAATCCCTTTGTAACAGAAGAGTTTCCCTATGGAATCCTGATACTTTGAAAGAGATTGTCCGTTTTGTACAAGAAGTGCATCCAGTTTTTGCCTTAACCCTCTCAACTTTCTTGCACATGCTATGTGGATGAAATGATGATACCATGCCAACTTTCAACCTTTTCAGAGATCATTGGAAATGCTTTTCAATTTTAGGGTCTTATAGCTCAACATAATTA
>NW_025314821.1:0-462 GCF_018294505.1 Triticum aestivum | reverse complement strand
AATTCTTTTGACCAAATTTTTTTTTTTGACTGTCCGGACCCAAAAACTGGAAACGGGTCAAAAAAAACTTCCTATAATGGCACCTGTCTCAAAACACTCAGAAACACTTAAAAATAGGATAGCCAGAAAATTTTTCGAAAAATGCGTTTTCGAAAAATTTTGGGCCTAAACGGAGCGTGGCTACCATATTACCAAACAAACGTGCATCACGTATAGCAATAAAAACAGCACGTAAATGTTCCAAATGTTCTTCCAAAGATCCGCTATAAATCAATATGTCATCAAAGTAATAATAGAGGCGAGGGTGTCCCGTCTTTCGATGAGATGATGGATATCGCTTTGGTGGAAGTCGACTTTGACGATCCGACTACGAACGTGCGAGGACGTCGCACTTCCCAAGGTTACCAAACAAACGTGCATCACGTAGAGCAATAAAAACAGCACGTAAATGTTCCAAATGTT
>NW_025314820.1:0-462 GCF_018294505.1 Triticum aestivum | reverse complement strand
AGCATTCAAAGCGACGTCATCAATTTCCAACACGTTCTGACATCATTTGCTGTTTTTCAGTCATTTACCGATTTGTTTAGAGAGCTAAATAACCGTGAAATTGAAAATCACTACAAAATGAACTCTGAAAATGTTGGAACTTGGCATGGTATCATCATTTCACCCGCATAGCATGTGCAAAAGAGTAGGGAGGAGTCACGGCAAAAACTGGATGTACTTCGTGTACAAACTGGACAATCTCTTTCGGAGTATCAGGGTTTCGGACAAGAACTCATCTGTTACACGGGCACTTCAATGTTTTTTAAACTTATTTGAACTCGAGACTATTTTTGCGTTCAGTATGCAGCATTCAAAGCGACGTCATCAATTTCCAACACGTTCTGACATCATTTGCTGTTTTTCAGTCATTTACCGATTTGTTTAGAGAGCTAAATGACCGTGAAATTGAAAATCACTACAAAA
>NW_025314819.1:0-462 GCF_018294505.1 Triticum aestivum | reverse complement strand
CTTTGACCCGCTACGGGGCCCGCTGTCAGCGTCTAATGGTGGTCCAGCTGGCGGGATTAGTGCTAATGACGAGGCCACATCGGCACTCGCCGGAGTTTGGCCGGGAGCGACCAAAACTGCGGCGGAAACTCGTCGGAGAAGCGCGACAGGCGGCGCCTGGACGCGCGGAGACCACCGGGGCGTAGCCCGTGCTCTCCCGCATCCAGAGGGGCAGGTGGGTGGCTGCGGGGGCGCCGGAGCTCGCCGGAACAGAGCTCGCGGCGGCGACCGGAGCTCAGCTCGAGCGGGCGCACGACTGCAGGGCACGGGGAAGCCGTATGAGGTGTGCCCGGGCCTCCTGGGTCCTCTTGGAGCTCGTCTACAAGCTCGGACGCAGCGTACGGTAGGCAGAACGACGGCGGCGACATGGCCGTGCGGCGGCGACCTTCGCGCACGGCGGCTCTAGTGGTGGAGGACGCGCAG
>NW_025314818.1:0-462 GCF_018294505.1 Triticum aestivum | reverse complement strand
AATTTGTGAACATTGCAATAAAAAGAAATATTTTTCGAATTTCTATTATTTTTCTAAATGCAATTTATTTTAAAATTCTCGAAGATTTATGTACTTTTCTTGAAAAATGCATTTTTTATTTCGAACAAATATGGAACAAGAATAATAATTTGAAGTTCCAATTTTTTTGAAAATGGGAACAAAATTTGAAGTTCTGAAGTTTTAAAGAAAATTTGTACAAAAAACAAAATTCTGAAAAAATACAAATAAATAAATTTATGGGAAAACGGAAAAAATAACTTGGAAGGGAAAAAGAACAAGAAAAGTAGAAAAGAACACAGAAAAAACAAAAATGGGCCGGCCCAACGTTGAGCGAAGATGCGAAGCTTCAACTATATGCCGCTCTGTGCGACAAATAAGGTTTCTCAGCTGCGTGGGCAGGATATAAATGGTTGGCTTCTCTGGGTCTTAGCCTATGCAGCC
>NW_025314817.1:0-462 GCF_018294505.1 Triticum aestivum | reverse complement strand
AAAACGGAGCCCTCCCGCCGGTCCTTGCCGAGGTCCACCGCGCCTCCATGGTCCTAGGGCCACCGGAGAGGCAGCAATTCATGTTGGAAGAATACTTTAGGTTCAGAATCTCATGGAATCGAGTGAATGGGTAGATTGGATGTCGAAGAAACCTATTGATATTGACCTATCGGTATCTGTAATTGTATGATCTGGCTGGTCAGACAATTTTGAGGCAACTGGAAAAGCTTGGATTTTTGATGACATTAATGATGTGGATGGCAACAATCGCAAGATAAGGAGTAAAAATTTGGACTGGGACTCCGATGATGATAATGTTGGGAATATTAAAGATTGTAATGTAGTATATTTTAGCAGCTGGGAGGCCACTAGATCCAGACGGGCTGGGCCCGACGTGGGCTGTTGTGGGATAGCCATGGTTGCAACGTCGTGTTAGGCCCCGGTCATGCGCGGTGCAGCGTG
>NW_025314816.1:0-462 GCF_018294505.1 Triticum aestivum | reverse complement strand
CACCAACCCGCATGTATGAGGGCCGGTGCGACGCTCCGGTGGCATTGCTACCCCCTAGTGCCCCAGTCCCGCCTAACCCTGTAGCGTTTGACCACGAGATCTACCCCTTTGACTTTGCACGGACGGGCTTTGACCAATGGACCTCCCCACCCGGTTGTGTTAGGTCAGCCCATAAGAACACTTTGGAGCAACATCCGAGAAGTCCCACAGCAACATCCCCTCCGTGTAGGCCCCACGCGTCCGTTTTCCCCCTCCAGGTGCCGGTGGCAGCGCCGTTCGTGAAGGGGGCACACCCCGAACACGCGTGCTGGGCGTTTGCAACCGCGACAACACTTCCAGACTTGTGAGAGGCTGCCGGCGCAAGATTTGGCGGCATGCTAGCCCCCGGAGGCCGCCGGCCACAGCCGTAGACGCGCGAAGGGCAATCCGCGTAGAGGGAATTTTTCGGATACTTCTCCATCA
>NW_025314815.1:0-462 GCF_018294505.1 Triticum aestivum | reverse complement strand
CACTCGACCTGGAATGTCATTCAGTCGAGTCATTAAAGACTCGAGGTCATTTTGAAGTGTCTCTCTTGGCCAGAGTGTCGTGTCGATTCGTGACACCGCAACCTTCAGTCGAGCGAGATAGTCGACAACACCAGCAACGCGAGACTCCAGTCGAAGCATGTTCATAGCGGCTTCATCCTTCACAGGAGAGTTAATGGGGTCCAGGCTTGTCTCCACTCGACTAGTTTCCTCCTGAAAGTTCTGGCAGAATTCTGTAAACACAATTCGGAGTTAAGCCAGCAGTTTTATGATGAGTCAATAATAACAAGTCAGTCGGATAGAAGGGATTACCTTCAAGCATGAGGAATAACTTCTTGGCGAGCCTTCCCAGATAAGCCTCCAGATCGTTCTTCTTTCCCGCCAGTTTGCTAGCTTTGTCACTAAGAGCTATCTTGTCATTCTTCAGTCGGCTGACCTCTTTGT
>NW_025314814.1:0-462 GCF_018294505.1 Triticum aestivum | reverse complement strand
TTACGAAATGAACTCTGAAAATGTTGGAACTTGGCATGGTATCATCATTTCGCCCGCATAGCATGTGCAAAAGAGTAGAGAGGGTCACGGCGAACACTGGACGCACCTCGTGTACAAACTGGACAATCTCTTTCGGAGTATCAGGGTTTCTGACGAGAACTCATCTGTTACACGGGCACTTCAATGTTTTTTAAACTTATTTGAACTCCAGCCTATTTTGCGTTCAGTATGCATCATTCAAAGCGACGTCATCAATTCCCAACATGTTCTGACATCATTTGCTCTTTTTCAATCATTTACCGATTTTTTTAGGGAGCTAAATGACGGTGAAATTGAAAATCACTACGAAATGAACTCTGAAAATGTTGGAACTTGGCATGGTATCATCATTCCGCCCGCATAGCATGTGCAAAAGAGTAGAGAGGGTCACGGCGAAAACTGGACGCACCTCGTGTACAAACT
>NW_025314813.1:0-462 GCF_018294505.1 Triticum aestivum | reverse complement strand
GTTTACTTTGGGTCCAAACTAAGTTTGGCAGTGGACTAATTAGTAATACTAATTTAGGTGCTCATTTGGTATTTCATAAAACTAACATAAAAGAAACTTCAAGTGAAAACAGTAAAGAAAATAAAGAAAAGGGAAAGTATAAAAAAACAGAAAAACAAACTATCAAGAATAAAACGGGCCACCCCCTCCACTGGGCCACGGCCCAGCTAACCGGCCAGCCTACTAACTAGCCGGCCCAACCGCACGCCTCTACTTCCCCCCTGGATGCCCGAAACCCTAGCCCCACTCGCTCACTTCCCCCCCTCCCGCACGACGCCCACTCCGCTCGCTCTCCCCCCTCCTCCCCGATCCAGATCGGATCGGGGGAATGAACCCCGTCGCCCCCTGTGCCCCGACGCCAGCCCGCCACACGCCGGACCGCCCCGCCGCCACACGACGCCGCCCCGTCCTCTCATCCTCCCC
>NW_025314812.1:0-462 GCF_018294505.1 Triticum aestivum | reverse complement strand
TCCGTACAAACCATTCAAAGCGACGTCATCAATTTTCAAAACTTTCTAACATCATTTGCTATTTTTTAGTCATTTACCGATTTGTTTCGAGAGCTAAATGACCGTGAAATTGATAATCACTACAAAATGAACTCTGAAAATGTCAAACCTTTGCATGGTATCATCATTTCACCCACATAGCATGTGCAAAAGAGTAGAGAGGGTTACGGCAAAAACTGGACGCACTTCGTGTACAAAATGGACAATCTCTTTCGGAGTATCAGAGTTTCGGACGAGAACTCATCTGTTACATTGGCACTTCATTTTTTTAAACTTATTACAACTCCCGACTTTTTTGCGTTCCGTACACACCATTCAAAGCGACGTCATCAATTTTCAAAACTTTATAACATCATTTGCTATTTTTTAGTCATTTACCGATTTGTTTCGAGAGCTAAAAGACCGTGAAATTGAAAATCACTG
>NW_025314811.1:0-463 GCF_018294505.1 Triticum aestivum | reverse complement strand
ACTCCGAAAGAGATTGTCCAGTTTGTACACGAAGTGCGTCCAGTTTTTGCCGTAACCCTCTCTACTCTTTTGCACATGCTATGTGGGTGAAATGATGATACCATGCCAAGTTTCGACATATTCAGAGTTCATTTTGTAGTGATTTTCAATTTCACGGTCATTTAGCTCTCTAAACAAATCGGTAAATGACTGAAAAATTGCAAATGATGTCAGAAAGTTTTGAAAATTGATGACGTCGCATTGAATGGTGCGTACGGAACGCAATAAAAGTCGGGAGTTGTAATATGTTTAAGAAAATGAAGTGCCAGTCTAACAGATGAGTTCTCGTCAGAAACCCTGATACTTCCAAAGTGATTTTCTAGTTTGTACACGAAGTGCGTCCAGTTTTTGCCGTAACCCTCTTTCTCTTTTGCACATGCTATGTGGGTGAAATGATGATACCATGCCAAGTTTCGACATTTTC
>NW_025314810.1:0-463 GCF_018294505.1 Triticum aestivum | reverse complement strand
GGGGGGGGGGTACTCCACACTCCCCTTGCTGCCCTCTATTTTCACTAAGGCCCATGTAGGCCCATTAAGCCCCCGGGGGTTCTGGTAATCCCCCGGTACTCCGGTATATGCCCGAAACCTTTCGGAACCTTTCCGGTGTCTGAACATAGTCGTCCAATATATCGATCTTTACGTCTCGACCATTTCGAGACTCCTCGTCATGTCCGTGATCATATCCGGGACTCCGAACTACCTTCGGTACATCAAAACACAAAAACTCATAATACCGATCGTCACCGAACTTTAAGCGTGCGGACCCTACGGGTTCGAGAACTATGTAGACATGATCGAGACACGTCTCTGGTCAATAACCAATAACGGAACCTAGATGCTCATATTGGCTCCCACATATTCTACGAAGATCTTTATCGGTCAAACCGCATAACAACATACGTTGTTCCCTTTGTCATCGGTATGTTACTTG
>NW_025314809.1:0-463 GCF_018294505.1 Triticum aestivum | reverse complement strand
ACACAGAATAACTATGGAGTTCAAATAAGTTCAAGAAAATGAAATCCCTTTGTAACAGTATGAAACCCTGATACTTCGAAAGAGATTGTCCGTTTTGTACACGAAGTGCATCCAGTTTTTGTCGTAACGCTCTCTACGTTCTCGCACATGCTATGTGGATGAAATCATGATACCATGTCAACTTGGAACCTTTTCAGAGTTCATTTTAAATGCTTTTCAATTTCGTAGTCTTATAGCTAGAAATAATCAGTAAATGCATGAAAAATAACAAATGTAGTCACAAAGAGTTGTAAATTGATGATGTGGCTTTGAATGGTGCATTTTGAACACAGAATAACTATGGAGTTCAAATTAGTTCAAGAAAATGAAATCCCTTTGTAACAGACGAGTTTCCGTATGAAACCCTGATACTTCAAAAGAGATTGTCCGTTTTGTACACGAACCACATCCAGTTTTTGCCGTA
>NW_025314808.1:0-463 GCF_018294505.1 Triticum aestivum | reverse complement strand
TCGTCGTGTCAAGTTGCTGGTCTTAGAGTCTAGTCTTTTAGAGTTTCGAGTTCTGGTCATAAGTTGTCACGCCGCCGCCGCACCATCATCATCGCCTTGCCATCTACCACCATTGCTTATCCGCCACCGCTTTGCATCCGTATCCATATACCACCACCGCTGCCATATACTACCGCCATATATCCACCACCAATCCGAGTTCTTTTCATAGTCGGTTTGTTTTAGAGATCCATATATTTTCCGTTTCGTGTTTCCTTGCCTGAGTAGGTCCAGGAAAAAAAAAGTCTGGAGACCCCCGGGCAGTTTTTAGGCCAAAATTTCGGCAACCAAAAATATTTTTTCCCTATCCTATTTTTAGGCCCCGGGTAGTGTTTTGAGACACTCGCCATCATAGTGATTTTTTGTCGCACTTTTTCGTCGTCGCTGCCCTGATTTCCGAAAAAAAAATAGTCAAAAAATTTTG
>NW_025314807.1:0-463 GCF_018294505.1 Triticum aestivum | reverse complement strand
AGTCCAAGCACTCGCCTAAGTTATAAAAATCCTACCGAGTGGTGAGCCAGGCTCCCACTCGGAGGCTTAGCTGCAGCCCTGTGCTCGCCTAAGGTATAAATATCCTACCGAGTGAAGAGCAACCCTCTCACTCGGGGGCTTAGCTGCAGTCCAAGCACTCGCCTAAGTTGTGAAAATCCTACCGAGTGAAGAGCAACCCTCTCACTAGGGGGCTTAGCTGCAGTCCAAGCACTCGCCTAAGTTATAAAAATCCTACCGAGTGGTGAGCCAGGCTCCCACTCGGAGGCTTAGCTGCGAATCCGTTTCGCCTAAGTTATAAAAATCCTACCGAGTGAAGAGCAACCCTCTCACTCGGGGGCTTAGCTGCAGTCCAAGCACTCGCCTAAGTTGTGAAAATCCTACCGAGTGAAGAGCAACCCTCTCACTCGGGGGCTTAGCTGCAGTCCAAGCACTCGCCTAAGTT
>NW_025314806.1:0-463 GCF_018294505.1 Triticum aestivum | reverse complement strand
GATGTCCGCCTCGACTCACGTTACGCTAAGACAGGGTGGCAATGGTGTCACGTGCTCATCTCGGCGTTCATCGTCGCTACCACGACGACGTCCGCCTCGACTCGCGTTATGCTAAGATAGGGTGGCAGTGGTGTCCCGTGCTCGTCTCGTCGTCCGTCGTCGCTACCGCGACGACGTCCGTCTCGACTCCCGTTACGCTAAGACAGGGTGGCAGTGGTCTCACGTGCTCGTCTCGGCGGACGTCGTCGCGACGAGGACGTCCGCCTCGACTCGCGTTACGCTAAGACAGGTTGGCAGTGGTGTCACGTGCTCGTCTCCGCGTCTGTCGTCGCTACCGCGATGACGTCCGCCTCGACTCGCGTTACGCTAAGACAGGGTGGGAATGGTGTCACGTGCTCGTCTCGGTGTCCGTCGTCGCTACCGCGACGACGTCCGCCTCGACTCGTGTTACGCTAAGACAGGG
>NW_025314805.1:0-463 GCF_018294505.1 Triticum aestivum | reverse complement strand
GGCTCGCCGGCCCCAACTGGGCCTAGCCGCCTAGGCGCAGTCCGGCAGCGCGGCGTGGCCATCGCCAAACTATTCGGGGCCAATCACCCTGGATACACCACGCCTGCGGAGAACATCCGCGCCGCCCAGGCGGCGGCGGACAAGCTAGACAACTTCGAGGGCGAAGAGCGACGCCTGATGATGGAGCGAGTCCAGCAGCTCCTCGACGCGGCTGCCGTGCAGAATGAAGCCGGCTGCTGCACGGAGGCGCCGCAACGACAAAACGACGACCTGCCTCCCTGTAGAGATCAATGCGCGACGTCTCGGACACCAACTGGCAGTGTCCGCGGAAAGAAAGACAAGGAGGCGGCTGTCAGCCACAGTCGGACTCGGGTCACCATCGAGCGCGACCAAGACGGCCGCCCAAGAGCAGTGGAATGGCGGGACGACTATCTGCCTCCTCCTCCTCGCAAAGAAAGGCGAG
>NW_025314804.1:0-463 GCF_018294505.1 Triticum aestivum | reverse complement strand
AACCCCCCAGGGCCCCCGTCCCGTCTAACCCAGGAGCGGTTGTTCACGAGATCTAGCCCTTTGACTTCCCACGGACGGGCTCTGACCAGTGGACCTCTTCACCCGGTTGTGTCAGGTCTACCCATAGGGACACCCGGGAGCAACATCCGGGCCAAACCCACAGCTACATCCACTCCGTGTAGACCCGACGCGTCCGTTTCCTCCCCTCCAGGTGACGGCAGTGGCGCCGTCCATGATGGGGGGCACACCCCGGAGACGTGTGTCGCCTCTTCGGACATGCCACAACACCACCCCACATGTATGAGGGCCCGTTACGACGCTCCGGTGGCATTGCAACCCCCAGGGCCCCCGTCCCGTCTTACCCTGGAGCGTTGACCACGGGATCTAGCCCTTTGACTTTGCACGGACGGGCTTTGACCAGCGGACCTCCCCGCCCGGTTGTGTTAGGTCAGCCTATAGGAAC
>NW_025314803.1:0-463 GCF_018294505.1 Triticum aestivum | reverse complement strand
TCTGTTACAAAGGGATTTCATTTTTTAAACCTTATTTGAACTCCTGACTTTTTGTGTGTTCAAAATGCACCATTCAAAGCCACATCATCATTTTTCAATCCTTTCTGACTTCATTTGTTATTTTTCATGCATTTACTAATTATTTTGAGCTATAAGACCCTAAAATTAAAAGCATTTCAAATGAACTCTGAAAAGGTTGAAAGTTGGCATGATATCATCATTTCATCCACATAGCATGTGCAAGAAAGTTGAGAGGGTTACGGAAAAAACTTGATGCACTTCGTGTACAAAACGGACAATCTTTTTCAAAGTATCAGGATTTCATCCGGAAACTCGTCTGTTACAAAGGGATTTCATTTTTTAAACCTTATTTGAACTCCTGAATTTGTGTGTGTTCAAAATGCACCATTCAAAGCCACATCATCATTTTTCAATCCTTTCTGACTTCATTTGTTATTTTTCA
>NW_025314802.1:0-463 GCF_018294505.1 Triticum aestivum | reverse complement strand
CTATCCGGACAATCCCTAGTCCAGGACTCCCTCTGTAGCCCCCGAACCAGGCTTCAATGACGACGAGTCCGACGCGTATATTGTCTTCAGCGTTTGCAAGGCGGGTTCTCCTCCATATTCCATGTGTTTGCCGAACAGTGTCCGGTTTCCTTATAAATGTTGCGCTCCTTGGCTTCCACGTCCAATAATGGCCCTCTTCCACGTGTCGTGTGAATGCGAAAAGCCAGGGTAATTTTACGTTTTACCCCCCTAGCTGCGCGAATAAGCTGCCTATAAGAGAGGCGAGGATCCAGATCCGAATGACACCATCCTCCTTCCGTAAGTACTCATCGAAGCGCATCTGACAAAAATCCATTCCAACATGGACAGTCGACGCGGCTCCTCCTCTCGCGCTCCCAGTCCTCAGCCACGAGATTGGAGGAGATGTTCAGTCCCGCATAGCGAGTTAGTGACGCTCCAAGCA
>NW_025314801.1:0-463 GCF_018294505.1 Triticum aestivum | reverse complement strand
TACCAGAATCGGCCAAAATTGTGAGTGTTGATGACCGACACGTAAATGCACCCCGGTGTTCGTCAATCGTGGAAATCACTTCGGGACCCCAAAACTGAGTAATAGTCCAGGAAACGGGCCAGAATCGGCCCAATCTGCGATTCTTGACGACCAGCATGTAAGCACATCTTGGGGTTCGACAAGCATCGAAATCGCTTTGGGACTGCAAAACGGTTAGTAATAGTCCATGAAAGAGCCCTGAATGGGTAAAACCTAGGGTTATTGATCAACGATACATAAACGCACCCTGGGTTTCGTCAATCATGGAAATTGCTCAGGGACCTGAAATCAGTGAGTAATAGTCCATGAAGCGGGCCAAAACCGGCCAAAACTTCAAATGTTGATGACCGACACATAAACACACCGGTGTTCGTCGGTCGTGGAAATCACTACGTGAGCCCAAAACTGAGCTATAGTCCAAGAA
>NW_025314800.1:0-463 GCF_018294505.1 Triticum aestivum | reverse complement strand
AGTAATAGACCACGAAACGGGCCAGAATCGGCCAAAACTGTGAGTGTTGATGATCGACACATAAGCGCACCTTGGGGTTTAACAACTATGGAAATCACTCAGGGACCCCAAAACGGTGAGTAATAGTCCATGAAACGGGCCAGAATCGGCCAAAACCGCGAGTGTTGATGACCGTCACGTAAACGCACCTCAGGGTTCGTTAATCATGGGAATCATTCTGGGACCCCAAAACAGTGAGTAATAGTCCACGAAATGGGCAGGAATCTACAAAAACCGCGAGTGTTGATGATCAACACGTAAACGCACCCCAGGGTTCGTTAATGGTGGAAATCACTCCGAGACCCCAAAACAGTGACTAATAGTCCATGAATCGGGCCAGAATCGGCCAAAACCGCGAGTGTTGATGACCGGCACGTAAACGCACCCCAGGGTCCACGAAACGGGCCAGAATCGGCCAAAACTG
>NW_025314799.1:0-463 GCF_018294505.1 Triticum aestivum | reverse complement strand
TATCGAGAGAAATTGAATCGCTAAGAACTGAACTAGAAGAGTTATAACTAAACATGGCGGATAGAGACGTCATTTGAGAAAAAGATGTATGTTCTCGATAAGTTGCTTTATAGAGAGGAAATGACATGGCTCCAACAGTTACGTATTACATGGCTAAAGGAGGTCGATCGCAATATGCAATACTTTCATAGGAAAGCAGTATGGAGGGCAAGGAAAAACTTAATTCGTCGTCTCCGACAATCTGATGGGACTTGGTGCATGGCTCCAACGGAGATGGAGCTGATGGCGAAATCCTATTTCCAGGAGCACTTCACCAAGGATCCAACATTGAGCCCAGCGGCGGTTCTGGGATGTATCGAACCAAAGGTAACACAACACATGAATGAGAGGCTGGACGCTTCCTTTACTGAGAAAGAGGTAGCAGATGTGTTATTTCAGATCGGACCCATTAAGGCACCGGGTC
>NW_025314798.1:0-463 GCF_018294505.1 Triticum aestivum | reverse complement strand
CTAAAATTGAAAAGCATTTCAAATGAACTCTGAAAAGGTTGAAAGTGGGCATGATATCATCATTTCATCCACATAGCATGTGCAAGAAAGTTGAGAGGGTGACGGGAAAAACTGGATGCACTTCGTGTACAAAACGGACAATCTCTTTCAAAGTATCAGGATTTCATCCGGAAACTCGTCTGTTACAAAGGGATTTCATTTTCTAAACCTTATTTGAACTCCTCACTTTTTGTGTGCTCAAAATGCACCATTCAAAGCCACATCATCATTTTTCAATCCTTTCTGACTTCATTTGTTATTTTTCATGCATTTACTAATTATTTTGAGCTATAAGAACCTAAAATTCAAAAGCATTTCAAATGAACTCTGAAAAGGTTGAAAGTTGGCATGATATCATCATTTCATCCACATAGCATGTGCAAGAAAGTTGAGAGGGTGACGGCAAAAACTGGATGCACTTCGT
>NW_025314797.1:0-463 GCF_018294505.1 Triticum aestivum | reverse complement strand
AGCCCATAGGAACACTTTGGAGCAACATCCGGGCCAGACCCACAGCAAGATCCCCTCCGTGTAGACCCGACGCGTCCGTTTCCCCCATCCAGGTGCCGGCGGCGCCGCCGTCCGTGAGGGGGGGCACACCCCGGAGACGCGTGCCGGGCGTTTGCACCCGCCACAACACTTCCAGACTTGTGAGAGGCCGCCTACGCAAGATTTGGCGGCATGCTAGCCCCCGGAGGCCGCCGGCCACAGTCGTAGACACGCGAAGAGCAATCCGCGTAGAAAGAATTGTTCATATACTACTCCATCACGAACAATTATGAAAAATTACCATCAGTCCTGCAGCACATGTGCCCGCGTCGTGTAAAAAACTCATGATTTTATCGCGCTCCGAGTATTTAATAATATTCAGGCCGCATCGTTACCGCAGAACGTCTACTACCGTGTCATCGCCGTTCGTGAGGGGGGGGGCACA
>NW_025314796.1:0-463 GCF_018294505.1 Triticum aestivum | reverse complement strand
ATTGATGACTTCGCTTTGAATGGTGCGTACGGAACGCAAAAAAGTCGGGAGTTGTAATAAGTTAAAAAAAATGAAGTGCCAGTGCAACAGATGAGTTCTCGTCCGAAACCCTGATACTCCGAAAGAGATTGTCGAGTTTGTACACGAAGTGCGTCCAGTTTTTGCCGTAACCCTCTCTACTCTATTGCACATGCTGTGTGGGTGAAATGATGATACCATGCCAAGTTTCAAAATTTTTAAGAGTTCATTTTGTAGTAATTTTCAATTTCACGGTCATTTAGCTCTCTAAACAAATCGGTAAATGACTGAAAATAGCAAATGATGTCAGAAAGTGTTGAAAATTGATGAAGTCGCTTTCAATGGTGCGTACGGAACGCAAAAAATGTCTGGAGTTGTAATAAGTTTAAAAAATGAAGTGCCAGTGTAACAGATGAGTTCTTGTCTGAAACCCTGATACTCCGAA
>NW_025314795.1:0-463 GCF_018294505.1 Triticum aestivum | reverse complement strand
CTAAAATTGAAAAGCATTTCAAATGAACTCTGAAAAGGTTGAAAGTTGGCATGATATCATCATTTCATCCACATAGCATGTGCAAGAAAGTTGAGAGGGTTACGGCAAAAACTGGATGCACTTCGTGTACAAAACGGACAATCTCTTTCAAAGTATCAGGATTTCATCCGGAAACTCGTCTGTTACAAAGGGATTTCATTTTTTTTAAACTTATTTGAACTCCTGACTTTTTTGTGTGTTCAAAATGCACCATTCAAACCCACATCATCATTTTTCAATCCTTTTTGACTTCATTTGTTATTTTTCATGCATTTACTAATTATTTTGAGCTATAAGACCCTAAAATTGAAAAGCATTTCAAATGAACTCTGAAAAGGTTGAAAGTTGGCATGATATCATCATTTCATCCACATAGCATGTGCAAGAAAGTTGAGAGGGTTACGGCAAAAACTGGATGCACTTC
>NW_025314794.1:0-463 GCF_018294505.1 Triticum aestivum | reverse complement strand
TCACCTTTTGCTATGAGCTTCATCTTTTCTCTGCAACAAAGATTGTAAATATATCTCCTGATAAGCCCGCACTTATCGTACGAACCGTATCTGCTGATAAAGTTGTCCATTATTATATGCTTTCTTATCCCGGCAGCTTCCAACGCCAATATCTCTGCCCTCGTGCCTTCTCCAATCCGTCTGTGAGACCACAGAAAACAAACCTCGTCGGGTCTAGCCATCGCGTGGTTGTGATCATCCACGAATGACGCGACAAACCAAACACCACGTTCTCTGTCCAGCTTCACCACCATATGTGCACCGCAATCGCAACGAGTCTCCGGTCTAAGCATGCGCTTGCGGCCCTCCATGGTTATAAACTTGCTCTGCCTTCTACCTGCCCTGGAGCAAAGAAATCTCCGGTACCGTATCATTCCTGAAGCACCTCGTTTGACTTTCTGTTTTCTGATGCTAAACCCGTTCT
>NW_025314793.1:0-463 GCF_018294505.1 Triticum aestivum | reverse complement strand
TAAAAAATATGCCACCTACTGGGCCACCACGGCCTGAATACGACTAGTAACCCATCGATGGGCCAGGATTCAGGCCCGCAGAAGGCCCAGTAGGCTCATCAGGCATAGCAGTCACAATTAGGCCCGTAAGCCTGCAATGGAGAGGAGCTCAAGAGGGGAGCGGCAGTGGGGCTTATAAACCACTGCGCGCCCCTCTCAACTAGCGAGGTGGGACTAAACTAACGAGGGGAGCGGCAGTGGTAGCAGCACAATGCCTTTAGTCGCGGTTGGGGAGGCGGACCGCGACTAAAGGGTACCCTTTAGTCGCGGTTGTTGTCCCCAACCGCGACTAAAGGGTCTTTGTGCGCGGGAACGAAAGCGGCGCCAAAACCCTTTAGTCCCGGTTGGGGAGGAGGACCGCGACTAAAGGTCGCGGTTGGTGTGGCCAACCGCGACTAAAGGGTACCTTTAGTCGCGGTCCGCC
>NW_025314792.1:0-463 GCF_018294505.1 Triticum aestivum | reverse complement strand
GCTCTGGGGCCATGGAAATGGCTACGTCCGATTCATGAAGAGGAGCGAGCTGGAGTGCTCGTCGTGCATCCGTCGTCACGACGATAGCTTCACCCTCCGATGCACAGTGTTCGTCAACGTGGAGGTGGAGGTGAGAAAAATGCCGGCGAAGGTCTCGAAGCCTGAAGCCGGGACGATCAGCGCGTCCTACGCAATGACGATTGGCTTCTTCTCAAATCGAAAGGTAGCGCTCCGTACCGGTGAGTGCGTGCACTCTGCGTAGTTCAGCTTCGGCGGCGGAAGCTGGTACCTCAAGGTGTTCCCCAATGGCTACTGTGACGCCAGCATGGACTGGGTGTCCGTCTTCCTCGGTCGCGGGAGTCCGACGAGACAGAGACGATGGCCGAATTCCGCTTCGAGGTCATCGGCGTCATGGGGGCCGTCGAAGGGGAGATGTTGAGGCACATGTTCGACCACGACAACC
>NW_025314791.1:0-463 GCF_018294505.1 Triticum aestivum | reverse complement strand
CTCTGAAAATGTTGGAACTTGGCATGGTATCATCATTTCACCCGCATAGCATGTGCAAAAGAGTAGAGAGGGTCACGGCGAAAACTGGACGCACCTCGTGTACAAACTGGACAATCTTTTTCGGAGTATCAGGGTTTCGGACGAGAACTCATCTGTTACCCGGGCACTTCAATGTTTTTTAAACTTATTTGAACTCCAGCCTATTTTTGTGTTCAGTATGCATATCAATTTCTAACACGTTCTGACATCATTTGCTGTTTTCAGTCATTTACCGATTTGTTTAGAGAGCTAAATGACGGTGAAATTGCAAATCACTACAAAATGAATTCTGAAAATGTTGGAACTTGGCATGGTATCATCATTTCACCCACATCGCATGTGCAAAAGAGTAGAGAGGGTCACGGCGAAAACTGGACGCACCTCGTGTACAAACTGGACAATCTCTTTCGGAGTATCAGGGTTT
>NW_025314790.1:0-463 GCF_018294505.1 Triticum aestivum | reverse complement strand
TACTAGTATCACTATATACTATACAAGCAGCATCTACCCTAATTAAACCCTACTGCCCTAACTAACTTTTGTTGTAAACCAATTTTTTTTGCTCTAAACTAATTTTTGCTCTAACATCTACTACTTAACATCCTTTGCTCTAAACTAAATTTTTTGCTATAAACAGACTTTTGCTCTACTAATTTTTTCTCTAAAATGCAAAGAGACAGGAGTCGGGGGGAGGGGTGGGGGACTTACAGAGAGGGGAGAGATGGTGGCGGGGAGGTGCTCGATGACGGAGGCAGGGGCGGAGAGGGCGGGCTCGGGCACGGGCAACGGCAGTCCTGGGCGGGCTCGGGCAGCGGTGAGGTGGAGGGCGCCGACGGTGACGTCGAGGGCGGCCTCGGGCGGCGGCAGTGAGGCTGAGGGCGGCCTCGAGCGGCGGCGGTCAGGATGACGGCGGCCTCGGGGGGAGACGGTGAGG
>NW_025314789.1:0-463 GCF_018294505.1 Triticum aestivum | reverse complement strand
CTCTTTCGGAGTATCAGGGTTTCGGACGAGAACTCATCTGTTACACCGGCACTTCATTTTTTAAAACTTATTACAACTCCAGATTTTTTTGCGTTTTGTACGCACCATTCAAAGCGATGTCATCAATTTTCAACACTTTCTGACATCATTTGCTATTTTCAGTCATTTACCGATTTGTTTAGAGAGCTAAATGACCGTGAAATTGAAAATCACTACAAAATGAACTCTGAAAATGTCGAAACTTGGCATCGTATCAACATTTCACCCACATAGCATGTGCAAAAGATTAGAGAGGCTTACGGCAAAAACTGGACGCACTTCGTGTACAAACTAGACAATCTCTTTCGGAGTATCACGGTTTCTGACCAGAACTCATCTGTTACACTGGCACTTCATTTTTTTAAACTTATTACAACTCCAGACTTTTTGTGCGTTCCGTACGCACCATTCAAAGTGACATCAT
>NW_025314788.1:0-464 GCF_018294505.1 Triticum aestivum | reverse complement strand
GCATTTCAAATGAACTCTGAAAAGGTTAAAGTTGGCATGATATCTTCATTTCATCGACATAGCATGTGCAAGAAAGTTTAGAGGGTTACGGAAAAAAGTGGATGCACTTCGTGTACAAAACGGACAATCTCTTTCAAAGTATCAGGATTTCATCCGGAAACTCGTCTGTTACAAAGGGATTTCATTTTTTTAAACTTATTTGAACTCCTGACTTTTTGTCTGTTCAAAATGCACCATTCAAAGCCACATCATCATTTTTCAATCCTTTCTGATTTCATTGTTATTTTTCATGCATTTACTAATTATTTTGAGCTATAAGACCCTAAAATTGAAAAGCATTTCAAATGAACTCTGAAAAGGTTGAAAGTTGGCATGATATCATCATTTCATCCACATAGCATGTGCAAGAAAGTTGAGAGGGTTACGGCAAAAACTGGATGCACTTCGTGTACAAAACGGACAAT
>NW_025314787.1:0-464 GCF_018294505.1 Triticum aestivum | reverse complement strand
CATTGGCTTAAGAGCCTCCCCAAAAATACCATTGGAAAGCTGGGAAGAGCTCGAGGATGCATTTCGGGCAAATTTTCAGGGGACTTATGTCCGCCCTCCGGATGCAGACGATCTAAGTCACATAACTCAACAACCCGGAGAGTCAGCCCAGAAATTCTGGAACAGGTTCCTCACTAAAAAGAACCAAATAGTCGACTGTCCGGACGCCGAAGCCTTAGCAGCTTTCAAACACACCGTCCGAGATGAATGGCTCGCCAGACACCTCGGCCAAGAAAAGCCAAGAACAATGGCCGCACTAGCAAGCCTCATGACCCGCTTTTGCGCGGGAGAGGATAGCTGGCTAGCAAGATGCAGCACCAGCGACCCAAGTACATCCAAAATCAGGGATGGAAATGGGAAACCACGGCGCAACAAGGACCAGCGCCGGATTAAAAGGAACAGTCCAAAGAGCACGACAGTCAACG
>NW_025314786.1:0-464 GCF_018294505.1 Triticum aestivum | reverse complement strand
GCCGTGACCCACTCTACTCTTTTGCACATGCTATGCGGGCGAAATGATGATACCATGCCAAGTTCCAACATTTTCAGAGTTCATTTTGTAGTGATTTTGAATTTCACCGTCATTTAGCTCTCTAAACAAATCGGTAAATGACTGAAAAACAGCATATGATGTCAGAACGTGTTGGAAATTGACGACGTCGCTTTCAAAGATGCATACTCAACGCAAAAATAGGCTGGAGTTCAAATAAGTTTAAAAAACATTGAAGTGCCCGTGTAACAGATGAGTTCTCGTCCGAAACCCTGATACTCCGAAAGAGATTGTCCAGTTCGTACACGAGGTGCGTCCAGTTTTCGCCGTGACCCTCTCTACTCTTTTGCACATGCTATGCGGGCGAAATGATGATACCATGCCAAGTTCCATCATTTTCAGAGTTCATTTTGTAGTGATTTTCAATTTCACCGTCATTTAGCTCT
>NW_025314785.1:0-464 GCF_018294505.1 Triticum aestivum | reverse complement strand
CGGCAAAAACTGGACGCACTTCGTGTACAAAACGGATAATCTCTTTCAAAGTATCAGGATTTCATACGGAAACTCGTCTGTTACAAAGGGATTTCATTTTTTTAAACTTATTTGAACTCCTGACTTTGTGTGTGTTCAAAACGCACCATTCGAAGCCACATCATCATTTTTCAATCCTTTCTGACTTCATTTGTTATTTTTCATGCATTTACTAATTATTTTGAGCTATAAAACCCTAAAATTGAAAAGCATTTCAAATGAACTCTGAAAAGGTTGAAAGTTGGCATGGTATCATCATTTCATCCACATAGCATGTGCAAGAAAGTTGAGAGGGTTACGACAAAAACTGGATGCACTTCGTGTACAAAACGGACAATCTCTTTCAAAGTATCAGGATTTCATACGGAAACTCGTCTGTTACAAAGGGATTTCATTTTTTAAAACTTATTTGAACTCCTGACTTT
>NW_025314784.1:0-464 GCF_018294505.1 Triticum aestivum | reverse complement strand
GGTCGCCAAGCTCTTGGCGGCCGGCTTTATCATGGAAGTGTTACACCCCGAGTGGCTGGCCAACCCAGTCCTCGTCCTGAAGAAGAACAAGACCTCGCGCATGTGTATCGACTACACCAGCCTCAACAAGGCATGTCCCAAGGATCCGTTCGCCCTCCCGCAGACCAACCAAGTCATCAACTCGACCGCTGGGTGCGAGATCCTGTCCTTCCTGGATGCTTACTCCGGCTACCACTAGATCAAGCTATACTCGGCTAATACCCTGAAGACGTCTTCATCACGCCCTTTGGGGCGTATTGCTACATCACCATGTCGTTCGGCTTGAAGAACACCGGTGCCACCTTCCAGCGCTGCATGTAGAAATGCCTGCTACCGCAACTTGGCCGCAATATCTATGTTTACGTGGACGACATCATGGTGAAGACCAAGCAGCACCTCATGCTCCTCGACGACCTGAAGGAAAC